>NW_028256934.1:600000-803904 GCF_035046125.1 Drosophila serrata | reverse complement strand
ATTTTTCGGAAAAAAGGAAAGAGGTTACATCATGAAAATTCGCAAAAATCGGCCAAAAATTCACTTTTTAAATTGAGTATGCAGTTTTGCTAACCTGCTAAAAATTAACATACTGCCGCTTTCCGAATTGAAATTAATGCGTTTTTGGCTGAGTTATGAGATTTTTAAATTTTGATTTGTCGAAAAATTTCATATAAAAATATTGGTAATATCGGTATAAAAATGGTAATGGACCTTCAGTCAGAAGCTTAAAAATAAGTGAAGGAGCCATTTCCAACCCCATAAATCATATATATTCTTGATCAGCATCTACAGGCCTTTCTTTCTAGCTTTATCCGGCTGAAAAAAAAAATAAGTAAATCGTTTAAAACTAATTTATATAAATAAAGTGAATTAAAGGCATAAATAAATTTCTTAAATTTCATTAAGTTTCATTCGCTTGCATTTAGTTTAGTTTCTTTTTTAGAACTTAAAAATCTTTAAATTGCCCAAAAAGAAAAAAGGTAAAGAAAGGCAGCAGCACCCCAAGTGTTAAAATTGAGAACCACAAGAGTGGATCGTATTCTCTCTAAGTCCCTCTCCCGCTCTTAGGTTCCACCTACCAGATCGAGAGAGAGGTACTTCCTAACGGGCATTTCTACGGAGTATTCAAGGAAGTGTTGCGTTTAGATTTTTTTCTGGCTACATCTACCAATAACCACAGACGACATGAATTTAACTCTTTTTCCCGCTAGATTTAGCGCATTCCAATTGCCTAATTATGCATTCTTCAAATGTAATCTGGCGTAATTTTAGCTTTTCAAACACTTCTTCTAATAATAAATTTAGTGCTGTTAACTTTAACAAGTAACTGTCTGGCAATTTATATTTATTTTTATGTTTAGCTTTTTTTAGCTTATTTGGGCTCAAAGTCTAGCTAAAACGCCCACAACTTGGCAGCACTGATTGAAGGATAGGTGAAGCGAAAAAATTCCGCGCGCAAATGCACAGAAAAGGCGGGCTCAAAGGAAATAAGAAAAATATGTTTGGTTCACTCACTCGCATTGAATTATATGCAGCTGCAGCTTCCAATGACGAATTAGAAAACGAAAAAGGATGAAAAAGACGAAATTAAGCCTTCTTATTGAAGGCATTGAAAATGCGAATACAATTACTTTGCCTGCTTAGATTTCCACAAAATTAACTAGCCATGATCTTGGCTATGTAATATGTAGTTACATATATAAATACTTACATATTTACATGTAATTATATTATATACATGTAATTATATATATATATGTGCTTACAAACATATTTACACGCATTTAGTAATTAAAAAACACACATACGATCGCGGCCCGGACTGCCCCCGTTTCACACACACTTTTCACTGTCGGGGCTCACTGATTTTTCGCATTTTCTACTGATTTTCCCCAGTAATTTTCCGTTTGCTTTTACCGTTGACCGACGCGGCGATCTCCTGCATGGAGGTTTTTCCGTTTTCGGTTTTTTTGCTTCCACTCCGGCCGGCGTCGTGCGAGGAACTGATTTTGCATGGCCATCGGGAGAGCTCTCTATGTCATATTGGAAGGACGCGTTGCTTCGGCTAATTGGAAAGAGGCGTCAGAGAGTGAGAGAGATCAGGTGGCCACTTTCAAAGCATTTCCTGGATCAACTTAGACTCAAACCATGGTTGCAAGATCCAATTAGTTTATCTTTATCTAATTGGGTTGCGGTGCTAATTATTTTTAAATGGAAAAAAATAAATAATAAATAAGTTTAAAAGAAACTAAATTGGATTTATGCAAATATCAAGGGTTTTTAATATCCTTGAGTATTATAATTTTAGTTAAAAACTTGTAAGGCTGTGAAGGAGTCATTTCCGACCCTATAAATCATAGACAGTTTTGTTAATCTGCTAAAAATGAACATATCAGCGTTTTCCAAATTGAAATTAATGGTTTTTTGGTTTAGTTATGAATTTTTTAAATTTTGATTTGACGAAAAAATTAGCATGTAAAAATGTAGTTAATATCCATTAAAAATGGTATTGCACCTTCAGTCGGAAGCTTAAAACTAAGTGAAAGAGTCATTTCCGACCCTATAAATCATAGACAGTTTTGTTAATCTGCTAAAAATGAACATATCAGCGTTTTCCAAATTGAAATTAATGGTTTTTTGGCTTAGTTATGGATTTAAGGATCTATGGGTGTTTAAATTTGCATGTAAATAGGTAGTCTTCTTTTGGCAGAGTTATGAGTTCTTTATTTTAAGTTCAGTTGTGTCCAATTTCGGTTTCGACCTTTTAATTATATTGCAAACTGCAAGGTTTTATAATTTTCGGTTTCTCGAAGTTAGTTCCCTTTCTTGTTAAAAATTAAAGTTAAAGTAAAGCAGACACACCCTTGTTTTGTTTATATAATTTATTGTTTATTTAAAGTTCCATCTGCGTGAACTTTTACTGATTATTATAATTAATTATTGTTAATTACAGGCTAATGTTTTAATTGCTAGACTTTAGCAAGTTCTAAAAAAGACATTACACATTATTATTCTTACGTAGATTATACCGCTTGACATTTAACATTACAACTAGCTAAGCTTACGCAAAAAAAAGTATTACAAATATTGTTTCGTTATATTTTAACTTTTCTTTCTTTAATATATATATATATATTTTTTTTAGGTTCATATAACAACGCAAAATAAAAAACAAACAAAATCTAAAAGACGGAAACCAAAAAGTGTTTAAAGAGCACAACTCGTTTGAACAAACACGCACTGAACAATTTGCTGGGAAATCTATATATAAAAGCGTTAGAATTTTTTTTAACTAAAAGTTTTAATTGAATTACACACTAGACCAACGCTTTCGCTTCTAATAATAATTAAAAATACAAACAAAAATTGAGCTAAACAAAATATTTTCAAGTTTGAACTATATACCATAAATGTATATTTCATAGAATTTCGCTAAAAAAAATAATAATAATAATAAACAAAAATTACAATCCCGTCCACCAACTTATACACCCACACAACAACCCACCCGCCCCCCATTTATCGCTGGAACCTCCCCAAAAGTTTGTTATTAATAATTTCCCCTCCCTCTTTCTCTTTCTCTCCTCTCGCACTCTTTCTCTTTCACCCTCTGATAAGAACGCAGCGCCAAGGACGATGGCAAAGGCTTTGATAACAGACCAGAGTCAGAGCCGAAAAGCAAAATTCCTTTGCCTCTCTGGTATTCTGAGTATTAAACTACAGTCAAACATCCCTAGGTCGAATTTCAAATGAATATTCAAGCTTCTATTCATTGCTTTTAATTTAAATTAAATAAATAAGAAATAGGAAGTCAATTTATATTATTAAAATAAGTTTACTAATTGCAATTGGAGCTTTGCATCTTGAAGTTAGTTAGGAGAATGTATAGATTTTATTTTCTTTTCAAAAATAAAGGAAGATTAAAATCTTTTAAAACAATTAAACAACTTTAAAGGTAAATTTTTAGAAGAATTGCTTTTAGAACATAATATTTATAAGTTTCTTTCAAAAAATTGTTTTTAGTTAAGAATATTTACAGAATTTGTTTTTAGATTTGCTTGTAGATTAATATATTTATGCTTTTTTTGCAGAAGAGTTATAATTTTTTAGGCGAACTGTAAATAATTATTTACATATTTCAAAATATACTTAGAAGATATTTGAGAACTGCGTTTAGATGAAAATATTTAAAAGATTTGTTAACTTTTTGATAAAAAATTAAGACTTTCTTCTAGATAGAAAATATAATTAAGCCTGTGTTTAGATAAACTATCAAAATATAATGTTTCTAAAAATTCGACTTGGAAGATTTTAAACTGTATTGGAGTCAATGCTCCCTGTCTCGCTCGACCGCGATCTGAAATCGAGCGAGGCGGCGCTATATATATAAATATATACATATATATGCATATATAGGAAGGAAAGGCGAGCGTTTGTTTAATTTCTATCGATTGCAAAATCCGTTTAACTGTTAATGAGTCGCGTATTTAGCGTGTTCTAGACCTAAGACGAAATAAATATACATATACGTGTTTATTAGTTTTCTTTTTGTATGTTTTTTGTACTCTCTTTACACTGGTATGTGTGTGTGTGTGGGGAGGGGGGGAGGGGGATAAGTTTAAAATTTCAACTAAAACCCAAAGTCGAGCACTGATCTAAATATTCACAGACAGACACACACGATAGCATTCATACACATATTTACACTTTAAACGTAATTACATAACGAAGATTATTGTTTATGGAACGACTTCGACAGCACAACGCATCGATCGATCGATCGGATCGGATCGGATCGGATCGGGTGATATGGTTGATATATACATAATCTCGAATGATCACTGGATAGCCACACGGAAATTGTATACCAAAGTTGTATCGTATCGCAGAAGGGCTTACATAAGCTATATAAAGATTGAGATTGAAATGATCGTGATCGCATAATTATTACTGTCATAATCATCTACAAATAAATGCTACTTTGTCACTTTGGCACAAACAAAAATAAGTTGTAGTTAAATTTAGTTATTGGTAAAATCAGTAAAGATTTAGTTGTTGATTGATTTTCGATTCGATACTACAAAATCAATTGCAAAGTAGTTTAAGTAGTTGTTGGTAAAATACAAACATAGTTGTTAATAAAAGGAGTTCTAGATTAAAATCAAATATTGGTTAAAACAGAAAGAAGTTCTTGGTGAAAATAAATCACTGAAATCTATGATATTTTCTAGTAACGATGCTATAAGCCTGGACTTTAAGCTAAAGTTACACATAGCTTCTGCTCTTCAAGTGATACATTTCCACTTTGTTTAAATTTCCGAGCTATCTTCATTATACCACACCGATCACTCTTGTGCTGTTGATTTGCGTTGCCATAGTTCCACACCCATTTTAGAAGGCATACCAAGTTCCATCGGCACGTCATCGCAGCGTGCTGGTCAAGGATCGATGCAGGACACTGGGACGCGTATGGATCACTGTCTGCGACGCTGGTGGTGGCGTATTGCTATTCGGATCAGGGGTATCCGGCGCCTCGCCGGCACTTAGGCTGCTGGCCGGTGACAATATGCAGGAGGCCGTTTCTGCCTCGCTAAGGCAACTGCTCAATTGCCGGATTACGCTTTGCGAGGCGCCACGCTGTTGCTGCTGCTCTCGTTCCCGTTCCCGTTCCCGATCACGCTGATTCTGCTGCTCTTGTTGAAACTTTCTGGCGGCTGTCACATTTACCACACTCACCGACTTGGAAATGGAGTTCTTTACCGACGACGGGGCCGGCGGCACCAGGGCCAAGGCGGGCGTCGGCGAGGGTGCCAGCTCCTCAAGGATCAATGTATTGGCCGGTGAACTATAGCCATCATCCATTAGCGTATCCAAAGACTGAACGCCCGCTGCCTCACCCGATGATGATTCGACGCTCTTTTGCAGGTTCTCAATCAAGTAGAGGACAATCCTTTCCAGCTGCTGCGGCGCCTGGGAGGCGGGCAAATCGGGACTGCTGCTCTGTGTGGGCATCTCTGCTTTGATAATTGTCGAGAATTTCTCCTTCATCTCGAGAACCTTTCGTCGGCCAGCCTCATCGTCCAGCAGCGTGTTGACGCAGTAAAAGGAGTGCACTTTAGTGCTGCCCGGATCAATTTCGAGGAAACCCTTGGTGTGCAGGTAGATGAAGCGACCATTTCGGGACAACAGCCGGTAGCAGCTCTCGCCATAGTCGCTATTGCAGTCATACATTTGGCGCAGGGCCACGATAACCCAGCGAACGTCGTCCAAGTGCATAAAGCAGAAGGGACTCAGATTGCGCACCTAGAAGATGGGGGAGAAGCATGGTTTAAAAATAAAGATATCATAGAGGGATTGGCTACACACCTCATCCTTCATGTAGCCGGCCACCAGGCCAATTCGCTGATCACAGTCAATGATGCTGCCATCGATTAGATGCCTTGTCTTGTACTCCAATTGATAGGGCTCTGGCTGCCGGTAGAATGTCATCCCATTCACCTCTGCCGCCTCCTCCACGGATCCTCCACGTTCCTCGCGTAGAACCCGAGCCATGGCCACCAGAACGATATCATTGCCGCTAATTCCATGCAATGCCGCCTGCGCGATGGCATCATGCTGCGGCGGCGGAACTGTCGCCGCTTCAGCCGCCGCCGCCGCAGCAGCAGCGGCAGCCAGCATATTATTGTTCCTTGATCTTCTGATTAACTGGGAAACAATGGGATAGTTGGCAGCTGCGCCGCCGGTTAGCGAGGAGTCGCTGCGTCGAAAGCAACCATCGATCTTCACCAGCTCGTAGTGGCGTGTAGCCTCCGCTCGGGTAGAGGCACGGGCCAGGCGCACGGTGAAGCAGCGGCGGTCGGAACGCAAGCGTTCATCGATGGCCGCCAGATGGGCCATGCTGCGCGGACTGGGCGTGCGACGATTGTAGGGATCCTCACCTAACCTATCCTCATCATCATCCTCCTGCTGCTGCCGCTGCTGCTGGTGTTCTTCTTCCCGCTCCATGTCCTCCTCCTCTAGATCACTGCCCGAGGCAGAGGCCGAAGTGGAAGTGGAGTGCTGCTGGGTGGTGTGCTGTTGCTGGTGTTGTTGTTGCTGCTGCTGGTAGAACAACGTCTCGATATCTCTAGGTATCAGCTGCTTCCGCAACAGGGCCTGGTCGTCGGGATGGGTGATCTGCAGCAGATTCTGGCCATACAAATCGGACTGACAGTGTCCCAGCAGCTGCTCGACGCTCGAGGAGACCAGCACGATCTGACCGCTGCAGGTGAGTGTGATGAAGCAGCTGTCCAGCAGCTGCAGCAGCGTGTCCGTGAGATGCAGGCTGGGATTCTGGATAGTGGGCAGCTCTGTGGCGGATGCAGAGGCGGAGGAGCAACCCTTGAGGCCAAGTTTCCGTCGCCGTCGGGATGCGGACTTGCCAAAGACATACTGCAAGCGCAGGCCGTGCGTGGCGAACCGAAGGACGGCGGTCTTGTCCAGGCGCCGTGAAGATTCCGCCGCATGCGGCACCATGGTGGCCAGCTCCTGGATGCTGGCATTCAGCTTGTCGCGTCGCTGCTTCTCGGCCAAATTGCGGGCTTCCCGGCCGTTGGCCGCCTCCGCTGAGGAGGAGCCCGTACCGGAGCCCCCCACCACGTCCACGGGGGCCGTCTCGGTTGCTGCCATTGCTCGGGGCTGGCTGGCGCTTGGCGTAATCCTTGCCAGCAACTCGCTCTCGTTCACTTTGTGGAAATCAATTGGCGCCTTGCGGTAAATGGAAGTCGTCACTCTCCATAACAGAGGTTACTCCCCCCGCGCTTGTGCTCCGTTTGCTTTTATCACTCCTCTTCGTCGCTTAATATTTTATTAAAAATATTTTTTGATGTGTGTTTTTTTGTTTTTGCTGCTTTTAAAGTTTTCAAGGTCTCCGCTTATGCTCCTCGCCCCCTCTCGCTCACGCACGCAAGCACACACACACACACACACAAACACTGGGGGCAACACACAAACACACACACGTCACTCTCACGCAACGTACATATGTTTTCTCTTTTTCGCCTTCGTACTTTTCCACTTGCTCCTCGCTTTATTACTGTTATTATTACTCGTTTTTCTATTATTTACTTATGCGTTTCGCCTTGTATATTTTCTTAGCCGTTGTTTTCTGTTGTCTTTTTTTTTTTTTTTGATTGCGTTGCGAATCTCAATCTCCTTTGCGTTGTGGTTGGTTTTACGTGTTGTTGGTGGTGCTTCTGATGTTGTTGTTGTTGCTGTTATTATGATTGTTTTTGTTGGTGGCTCAGCTCTGCTGTGCTGTTGTTGTTGTTATTGTGTGTTTTTTTGCTGCTGTGAGGTAACTCTCTTTCCACTGATTGGCAACGGCGACTGCTGCTTTACACTGCACTCACTATTTGCACTGGTTTTTGTTTATATTAAGTGATTAATTGTTTATTAAACAATTATGTAGCTCTATGGCCATGCTAGTGCTGGAAAGTGCGCCGCCACAGTTGCAGTGCTGAAAGAGGTCGCGCTAGTGTTGGCAAGCGGCTGTCCATCACCTCTTTGCATTATTTTCGCGAAACACTATATTTTCGATTTAAATTTAGCGCAGTACAGGGTTCGAATATAAATATTAATTAATTCAAGGAATAAAGGGAATAACACCAACAGAGGTCAATTAAGACTAAGACTATAATTTACCTTTATCCATGAGCATAAAACTGATTGAATATTTATATTTTTGTCAAGGTACGGCACAGACTTTTCGATCAAGCCACCTGCTGTTAAAAATTTAAATTCGCTTTCTATATGTCTTATGAATAATATATGTTTCAAAATTGTCAGGTTTATTTCATTCTATCTCGATTTGATATAATTCGATTCGATAATTCGCAATAAATCGATCACATCGCGTGCGTGATCATCTGTTTTTGTGCCAATTGGAAGAAACAGTGTGACCAGCCAACCAGGAAAGAATATTCCCGAGGGGAGCAGGAATCTGCCAGCTGTGCACGTGAAGTCGAAAGCTGCGAATCAGGGTAAATCTGTGATCGAATCCGGTAAGTTTACGGAGTATATATGTGTCCATAGCACCTGCTATAACATCTAAATCACTTCCCCTTCAGAAATGTCCAAGGCCAAGGGTAAGAAGAAGGAGCGCTTCGACGACAACGACGACGAGCAGTTGGAGAAAGTGGTGACGCAGGAGAAGAAGGCACCGAACAAGAAGGGTGGTGGAAAGAAGGGCAAGCGAGGCGGCGACTCCAGTGATGACGATTTTGCACCGCCCAAGGGCCGGGATGCTGACGACCTAGAGAGCATTGCCTCCTCCACGCAGAGCAAGCAACAACAGTCGAAGAAACAAGCCAAAAAGGGCAAGAAGGGCAAGAAAAACGATGACTGGAGCGACGAGGATGAGAAGCCAGTGAAGGCTCTGGCCGTCGACGAGGAGGAGCCACCGCAGGCCAAGCCAGCTGCCAAGAAACAGCCGCCGCCCAGCAAGAAAAACAAGAAGAACAAAAAGAAGAACGATGATTTCTCAGATGAGGACGAACCGGAGCTGGATCTTGGGGAGCCCGATGAGGATGAGGAGGAACTGCCGGCGGTGAAAGCTGCCAAGCCCGCCTCCAAAAAGTCGAAGAAGAAACAGGCGCAGCAGCAGAAGAACAAGTTCGCCATGAGCGACGATGACGATGAGGATCTTGACCTCGAAGAGGATCAGGTTGACTCCGAGGAAGAGCAGCTTCCCGTTAAGCCCGCTGCCAAGAAGTCTAACAAGAAGCAGAAGCAAAAGTTCGTCGCCAGCGAGGATGAGAATGAACCCGAGGCAGAGGACGATGAGCAGCCCGAGAAGGAAGTGGAGGAGCAAAAGGTAGAGGAAGTGCTCAGCGAGCAGGTGGCTGCCGTGACGCTCAAGGAGAAGTCTCCATCAGTTCCTGAACCAAAAGCGGAAGTTGCCCAGCCCGAAGAGGAACTGGAAGCCGAGGCCGAACCCGAAGACGATCCCAAGTCCGAGGAGTCCAACAAGGAGGCCAAGGAGAAGAAGCTCACCCACAAGGAGAAGAAAAAGCAAAAGAAGCAGCAGGAGTACGAGCGTCAAATGGAGCTGATGACCAAGAAGGGCGGCGCCGGGCACTCTGATCTGGACAATAATTTCACCATGTCGCAGGTGCAAAAGAGCGCTGGACAACAGGCTGCCTTGGAGCATGCCGTGGACATCAAGATTGAGAATTTCACCATCTCAGCCAAGGGTGAGTCACTTCCAAAGAATTTACTAGACGCTTTTCCTTACACACTCTCCTCTAGGTAATGATCTGTTTGTGAACGCCAATCTACTGATTGCTCATGGCCGTCGCTATGGCCTGGTTGGACCCAACGGACATGGCAAGACCACCCTGCTCCGTCACATTGCCACCCGTGCCTTTGCCATACCGCCCAACATTGATGTACTGCTCTGCGAACAGGAAGTGGTGGCCACCGATAAGACGGCCATTGAAACGATCCTGGAAGCGGACGTGCGTCGCACCAATATGCTGAAAAAGGCCGATGATCTGGAGAAGCAGTTCGCTGCCGGCGACATGACCGTCCAGGAGGAGCTAAACGACACATTTGCGGAGCTCAAGGCCATCGGTGCCTATTCGGCTGAGGCCAGGGCTAGGAGAATCCTTGCCGGTCTCGGTTTTAGCAAGGAGATGCAGGACAGACCCACCAACAAGTTCTCCGGTGGCTGGCGCATGCGTGTCTCCCTGGCCAGGGCTCTGTATCTGGAGCCCACGCTCCTTATGCTCGATGAACCGACGAATCATTTGGACCTGAACGCCGTCATCTGGCTGGATAACTATCTGCAGGGCTGGAAGAAGACGCTGCTGATCGTGTCCCACGACCAGAGTTTCCTTGACAATGTCTGCAACGAGATCATCCATCTCGATCAGAAGAAGCTGCAGTACTACAAGGGCAACTACTCCATGTTCAAGAAGATGTACGTGCAGAAGCGTCGCGAGATGATCAAGGAGTACGAGAAGCAGGAGAAGCGTCTGCGTGAGCTCAAGGCACATGGTCAGTCGAAGAAGGCGGCGGAGAAGAAGCAAAAGGAGTCGCTCACCCGAAAGCAGGAGAAGAACAAGTCCAAGCAGCAGAAGCAGGACGAGGATGAGGGCCCCCAGGAGCTTCTCGCTCGGCCCAAGGAATATATCGTCAAGTTCCGCTTCCCGGAGCCATCGCAACTCCAGCCACCCATTTTGGGTGTCCACAACGTTACCTTCGCCTTTGCCGGCCAGAAGCCTCTCTTCATCAAGGCTGACTTTGGCATTGACCTCACCAGTCGTGTGGCCATTGTGGGACCCAACGGTGTCGGCAAATCCACGTTCCTCAAGCTACTTCTCGGCGAACTGGAGCCTCAGGAAGGCGAGCAGCGTAAGAACCATCGACTGCATGTGGGACGCTTCGATCAGCACTCCGGTGAGCATCTGACGGCCGAGGAATCGGCGGCGGAGTATCTGCAGCGTCTGTTCAACCTGCCGCACGAGAAGGCGCGCAAGGCTCTGGGCTCCTTTGGTCTAGTCAGTCATGCGCATACCATCAAGATGAAGGATCTGTCCGGTGGCCAGAAGGCACGCGTTGCCCTTGCCGAACTCTGCCTGAGTGCGCCCGATGTGCTCATCCTTGATGAGCCCACCAACAACCTGGATATTGAGAGCATTGACGCCCTGGCGGAGGCCATCAATGAGTACGAAGGCGGCGTCATCATTGTCTCTCACGACGAGCGATTAATCCGTGAAACAGGCTGCACCCTATACGTCATCGAGGATCAGACGATCAATGAGATTGATGGAGAGTTCGATGACTACAGGAAGGAGGTGCTGGACTCGCTGGGCGAGGTGGTCAACAATCCCAGCGTGGTGGCCAATGCGGCGGTGCTGCAATAGCCCTGGACACTGGGAGTCCCAGCATTAACAACATCTCGTCAACCGGCTAGCCCTCTGTTAATTGTTCAACTGTTTAATGGTTTATAGTTAGTTAGCCTTTTTATACCAACCAATCTATATATATTATATACAGCAACAAATTGTGAGAGTAACAAATTAAAAGAAAAAAAACAAGAAGTATATGATTTGTTTCAATTTCAATGGGAATTTCTGATATTTCAGCAATAACTTAATGTTGATTTCTGTAAATTACAGTTTATATTTCAGTTCGCAGACCGATTTTGTGAGAGGCAAGGTAGAAAAAAAGGAAGGAAAATTTCAAGCTTATAATTAATACCCTAGTTCCTAAGCCTAAACTATGGAAAGTGCTCCCCTAGCCACTGCGATAGAAGCCCTTCACATTGTTGATGAGGTGGGCCATCCCATTGTAGCCATCCGTATCGAAATCAATGTTCTCGCCGCCAAACTCTATAACCTGCAAGTTGAGGGATGCAAAAAAGTAAGTACAGAAGACAACTCCTGCCAAAATCAAGCAGCTGCATTACCTCTTTGGCCCTGAGGGAGTCGGCGCCATGCGGCACTCCGATCACCTCCACCCAGGCTCCTGTGGCGACGTCCAGCTCGCCCGGCAAATTAATGCGCAGCTTGTGCTTGTCCGTGGAACTGGCCAGCAAAGTGGTCCCGGCCACGCTCTCCACGCGCACCATTATGCTCACCGTCTGGCCGGAAAACTGCTTCAGCATGCCGCCATTGATGATTGAGCGTGGATCAAAGGGTTCCATCATCTTAATGCAGTTAATTAGATTGGATTTTCGGTGGAAGCTGCGAGAATTTGCGAATTTCGGCGAGATGAAATGCAGTAAACAAGAAAGACCGCCAAACAGTGTGACCGCAGGCAGGCAGAGTTGCATAGATATCGATAGACATTGGGTATCGATAGGAAGCTGGCAGCTCAACACACCTCTAAAAAAACAGATTTCGTGGTGGAGCCGTGCGAACGGGGAACAATGAAGCAGCAGCTGTTGCCTGCTAATTGGAAAATTAAACAAATCCCGCACACACCGCAACAACGGACGGGCCGCGTCGCGATTTTGTGAGTTTCGTGTGAAGTTGGGCAAATTGAAAAAGCGTCGCAGGAGCCCTCCGCCTCGGCACAACACACGCAACAACCGAGCGAATCGAACAGAAAATACCAAAGTTAATAGTTTTGTTTTCGTAATACAATATCTCGGTGCGGGAGTGAAACAGAGCCAGAGAGAGAGAGAGAGAGAGCGAGAGCGCTGTACCGAGTTCCCGAGTCCGAGTGGGGGACAAGAAATTCAATTCCAATTCCCAATTGTTCAAAATTCAAAAATCAATTCCAACTCCACTCGATTCGCTCGTAGTTTGTTTTTGGCCAAAAGCGATACGCCCGCATGCAGCAGCGGTTGCAATATGGCGGCGAGTGAACAGGAAGCGAAGATGGCCACGACGGTGCGCCTGCCCATTGTGGGCATGACCTGTCAGTCCTGTGTGCGCAACATCCAGGAGCATATTGGCCAGAAGCCTGGAGTGCTGGTCGCCCGCGTTCTGCTGGAGGAGCAGGCGGGCTACTTTGACTACGATCCGCATCAGACCGATCCCGTTCGGATAGCCAGCGATATCGACGACATGGGCTTCGAGTGCAGCTATTCCGGGGAGCAGATAGAACAGGATAAGGCGACAAACGGCATCGGTGCAGCCTTGTGGACCAACATCCGGGTGGTGGGCATGACCTGCCAGTCGTGCGTGCGCAACATTGAGGGAAATATTGGCACAAAGCCCGGCATCCTCGCCATCGAGGTGGAGCTGGCAGCCAAGAACGCCCGCGTCCAGTACGATCCCGCCCAGTTAACGCCCGACCAGGTAGCCGAACTCATTGACGACATGGGCTTCGAGGCGTCGGTGCAAACAACGATACAATCCACCACACCGAGCCCCAGGACGCCGCCTAGTAGAAGATCGCCACGAAAGAGTCCAGATCCCGTCCAGCAGAATGGCAATGCCGTTGCCATACCCGTGGAACAGGAGCTGCTGACCAAGTGTTTCCTGCACATTCGTGGCATGACCTGTGCCAGCTGTGTGGCCGCCATCGAGAAGCATTGCAAAAAGATCTATGGCCTGGATAGCATACTGGTTGCCCTGCTGGCCGCCAAGGCGGAGGTCAAATACAATGCCAATGTCCTGACGGCGGAGAACATAGCCAAGTCCATCACCGAGCTGGGCTTTCCCACGGAGCTCATCGACGAGCCGGACAATGGCGAGGCGGAGGTGGAGCTGGAGATCATGGGCATGACCTGCGCCTCCTGCGTCAACAAGATCGAGAGTCATGTGCTGAAGATCAAGGGCGTGACCTCCGCCTCCGTTACACTGCTGACAAAGAGGGGTGAGTTCCAATCCTTTTTTTTCACTTATGGGAACCAAATCGGAGTAGCATTTTTATGCATTCCACAAGTGTCCCGGTTGTCCAGGATTATGGAAACATATTCCATAAATCTCTCCCGTGCATTCCACAAGTGCGACAAGTGTTGCGCAATAATGCAAGCTTGAACTCCGCATAACTGACGAGCGCACCTGGAAATGGATTCAGTTATCACCCAGTGCCAACGCACCTGTTGCGGTTTATTTTGCACCCAGCAACGCCCAGCAACTGGCAAAGCTAGATGAAAAATAAAACTGCAAATTCCTCTTAATATTTCGATTTTTGTTGTATACCCTTGAAAAGGGTTTCAGTTGCTCATAATAATTCTAATTTAAGATATCTGGATTCATTCATTCCAGGCAAAGGGGAATGAATAGTCTGGAAACCCTTTGGAATGAGTACTTCCAGTTGCCCCAATTTCCTTTGTATTTAAGTGAATATGATATTCGGGAATAGTAACAGCTGAGTGGCGGAGCATCGACAATCTGAAATCGTTGCAAATTTTCTCTTTGTTGTTCGTTGACTATTGACAATTTGGCCCAGCCAATTGTTTATTGTAACTGATATACTCGCTTTACTTTATGCTCTCTCTCTCTGGAACGGGATGGTCTGGAATCTGGAATCTGGAATGGGGATGGGAATGGGGGGGCAGTCGCTGACGATAAGAAAGTATTATATATACATATATATTCACTATGCTCGGAGCAAACAATGGCGACTAGATTAAAGTGCTTTGATCCGAGTTGGTGTGCGTGTGCACTAAAGTTATCTGGAACAGGCGGCGAACTAAGTCGCAAAAGGGCAGAAGGGGGAATGTGTGTGGGCGGACAGTGATTATGCATATTTGCACTTGATGGGGGAAAATAAAGGAAAAATTCCAGTCACTTCCAGACATTCTTATTAGTTTAGAAGAGAACATTAGCTGAAGGAAACAAGCTTTAAGGCTTAATGTAAAATATCTTTACGAGTTGAGAATTGGATTTTAGAAGGCTTAACAATTTATTGTTTTTTTCAGGAAGATCAAAATACGATTACAGGACAAAGAACAAAAGCCAATTTGTGTGTCTTTGTTATTGAAAATGATTAATTTACCTTTACCAACTCGCACTTAAAGCCTTGAAATTGAAAGTCCGCCTTGCCAAATCAAAACAAAACAAAAGTGAAAGAGATCGCAGCTCACACCCAATATAAGACATATATATATATGTATATATATTCACGTTCAAATACAACAACTATGAAATTAATCTGGCTTTTGTCTGGAAAGGCTGCTCTCCACTCCAGTCCGCTCTCTTTTTTATTTTTCTTGAGCTTTGCTGGAGGCGCTCTCCCTGCTCCGCATGCGTGACCACGAACTCCAAAATTACTTCCACTTTCTGCACTGAAAGAAATTTAAATGAATATTAAACAAGAAGCGGTTCCGAATCCTTGAATATTTTTATATGACATTTTTTTTGAAAAACTCTATGTTTAAAAAACTCATAACTAAGCCAAAAAACCATTAATTTTAATTCGGAAAACGCTGATATGTTCATTTTTAGCAGGTTAACAAAACTGCATACTTCATTTAAAATGTGAATTTTTGGCCAATTTTTGCAAATTTTCATGATGTAACCCCTTTCCTTTTTTCAAAAAATTGGAATTTATTGAAAAATTTTTTTTTCGTCCGGAGATAGCTGAAAAGATTCCCCTGTTGATGCTGATCAATAATATATATGATTTATAGGTTCGGAAAGGACTCCTTTACTTACTTTCAAGCTTCTGAGTAAAATTATAATACCCTGCAAGGGTTTACAAATTAAAATTAAAAAATTAAATAATATTAAATAATGTCTCAATATTTTCAAATATTTTATAATATTATATTTAAATATTATTCATTTATATTTAATAAACAAACATATAAGGAAATAATAATACATGTTCGAATAGTCATCTTTTTTGTATACTTTTCTATTATTTGAATCATATTTATTCCTCCTAATTTCTTGCTGTGCATTCCCAGTTCCATTCACCTTCACTTTGATTTAGAGTTGTGCTCTTTTTTGCCACTTTTGCCTCGCATATCTCCATTTGAAATGAGTGAACGGATTATGCAATATTTAATTCGCTCAACTAATGTTTGATCACAGATTGGCTTTAAGTTCTGGTTGACCCAAGGAAATCAGTTTGAAATTCCATTATTTATTCACAATTTTTACCCTCCTTTAACTTCTCGTTTGAAATTGAACATTTTTGTCTGGCGTACGTGCGCCGTTTCAAATAGCAAAGAAAAATAAGAAATAAAAAATAAAAAGAGTTTCATGCATAAAGTAGAGCTTAATAATTATGATTGCAATGAAACTGGTTTCGGTTTCACGTCTGACATGGATAAGCATTCGATGGAGAAAATCGTCAGCGAAAAAATGTATACATAAATGGGAAACTGCTTTGGAAAACTTATAAACCTTCAATTGATTCAGTTTGCTAACCGTCTATTAGTTTTATTTCAACAAAATTCAAATAAATAAACATGCAGTTGGTGTGCTTTTATTTTTTATTACTCAGAGTGTGATATTCTTTTACCCGAATGAATGGCTAATTCCATTGCTAATCTCTCATTGCACTTGGCCATTAGCTTACACTTACAACTAAAAAAAAAAATGATGTTAGTAGACTTTTGCTTAAATACTTTGTTAACTTAACAAACTAACTAATTTGTTATTTCGACTTTTTGTTGTTCATTAGCTTGTTTTGTTCTCTTGGCTACACTCCATCGGTAGTCGGAATTGGGCGTGTAAACTGTTGGGCAAAACATATGTTTCCTCAGATTCTTATCAGCCGGCGATAAGTGCCGACGACGACAACAACAGCAAACAGCAAATACGAATTGAAATTGTTCTAAAATTGTAACAACGACATCGGCCCAATAGCGATAAGAGGGGTATAGCCGGTGAGAAATGAAAAAGGAAAACTCAAAAATTGCAAAACTGATAATGAGCTGGCATGCATTCAATTAATTCCAATCCTTAAAAGATTATAATATTGAAACGAGTCATGAGAAATGATGGGGTACAATATATAGACTTGAAGTTTGGTATATATATTTGAAATGCTTGGGAAATATAAAGTCTTAAAGTTGGTATATATATTTGTAGTTCATTTAATATAATTTAATCACAAATGTATGAAATATATGAAACTTTAACCGGGTATTTCATAGTCTGGAGCCCTATAAATCCACTGCTTCTTACTTTCCTTGTCTATATTTTTATTTATTTGATACAGAAAATATTAAAATTGATTATTTATTCAAGTTTATATACTTCTAAGCAAAAAATGAGCTTGTAATCTTCTTTTCCTTGTTTATAATAAGTTTTATGTGAATGGAGAAAAGATGAATTATTTGTTAAAGTTCATGAACTTCTAAGCAAAAAACAAGAGCTTGTAATCAGTGTTTATCCTTGTTTATATTTATTTATTTAAAGCGAGTGAAGATTCAAATGAATTTCAAATTATTTTTTCAAGTTCATGAACTTCTAAACAAAACAAAAATAAGAAGCTTGTAATCATTCATTTTTATTCATCTCTGGCAGCTTGATTCATTCATTGGAATGTAAACAAGCACACGACCCACAAAATATAACAAAAACTCCCATCATTTATTAAAGATCGATCGTTGCATGAGGGAGTATCATCAATAATTAGCAAAAATTGTCATTGAAGCGATATCTGTCTGAGTATGTGATCACGGCATTATGCTCCTTAATCCTGGCCCGATTTTGCACACGACTCTGATTGTAGATAATATTGTCCACTTTGCTGACCCGCTAAGTGAACGATAAACAATGATATCATGTGTTCGTCAGGCCCTTTCCTATCTCTTAGGGAACTTGTTCAATTTCCTTATATTGTAACATGTTGATCTTCATTTAGATTACTGCAAATTAATTGCAAATTAATAAAAGGAAATAATGAAAGAGAGAAAGAATGAGGGGTTTTTCCAAAGGGGATTTTCATATGCATTCAGTGAGGCATTTTCTAGGTTATTTTTTCTGATGAGTAAGCTTTTGATGATCTGGAGAGAGAGAGATATATGAGGCATAGCTTTATATATATATATAAATAATAATAATAAAATCATATACCATATATACTTTTCTCAAGTCGGATGATTATTGGAAATATATAATTTAAAACTTCTGTCAAGCTGTCAAATATTGATTGAATATGTAAATATTCTGTATTTGATGGTTTGCTTATAAAATATATTGTATACTTTCAGTATTTCTTGATTCTTATAATGTTATTTTCAATTAAATGTTTAATTTTACAATTTGTAAGCAAGAATATCTCTTGAAACTCATAATTCCTTCTTTTTTTTTTATTAAATTTACTTAGCTTTGGTCTTAGTTTTTCGCCAGCACATGCATTTTGCATTTATTTCCTGTAAATTAATATTCTAAGTCTCACTTGACTATAAATTTGATACGATAAATGCACTCGGCTTTTTAAAGCTCTCATTATAATAACAAACACATGCAATTTCATCGAGTCATGCTCAGCGATTACTAGTCGTGCTTATCAGGTACGTGGGGGCCTTCCCTTGCTTTTCTATTTGAAAATCGAATAATGAAAAATGTTTCATGCGGTTCCTCTGGGTTATTGGGAAAAGCAATAACATGACAGAGACGGAGACGGAGATGGAGATGGAGACCTTTGAGAACTGATAGAAACATGAAGAACAGATGGTAGAAATATCGTTGGGTTGGGTAACATGCTAATAATCAACAAACATACATATATGTACCATAAAAGTTGAACAGTTTAGCTATGTTATCTTATCGGGAGCGATGAACCCACTAAAGGGGTCCCCAAAAGTCTTCCAGGCATTGGAGCTCCCAAAGCTACACGGATATTTATTTAATTCCGAATGCCTAAATACTTTCGTTTCCATGCCACATGGTTCCCTTATATATTATATTAGAGTGAACCGCAGTTGTATTTTAGGGTTTATAATTATTAAGAAACTAGAAAGGAACCCAAGTTCTGAAACTGCAGTTTGCCATTGAAGTATAGGATCGTATTAAGCTTAAAATATTCACATTCTTTGAATCGATATTTTTGTTTATATTTTTTTATGACAATTTTTTAAACAAATCAAAATTTAAAAATTTCATAACTAAGCCAAAAACGTATTAATTTCAATTCGAAAAGCGGCAGTATGTTAATTTTTAGCAGGTTAACAAAACTGCATACTCAATTTAAAAAGTGAATTTTGGTCGATTTTTGCACATTTTCATGATGTAACCCCCTTTCTTTTTTTCCGAAAAATGGGAAATTTCTGAAAAAAATTTTTTCAGCCGGATAAAGCTAGAAAGAAAGGCCAGTAGATGCTGATCAAGAATATATATGATTTATGGGGTCGGAAATGGCTCCTTCACTTATTTTTAAGCTTCTGACTGAAGGTCCATTACCATTTTTATACCGAAATGAACAGTATTTTTATATGAAATTTTTCGACAAATCAAAATTTAAAAATCTCATAGCTTAGCCAAAAACGCATTAATTTCAATTCGGAAAGCGGCAGTATGTTAATTTTTAGCAGGTTAACAAAACTGCATACTCAATTTAAAAAGTGAATTTTGGTCGATTTTTGCACATTTTCATGATGTAACCCCTTTCCTTTTTTCCGAAAAATGGGAAATTTCTGAAACATTTTTTTTTCAGCCGGATAAAGCTAGAAAGAAAGGCCAGTAGATGCTGATCAAGAATATATATGATTTATGGGGTCGGAAATGGCTCCTTCACTTATTTTTAAGCTTCTGACTGAAGGTCCATTACCATTTTTATACCGAAATGAACAGTATTTTTATATGAAATTTTTCGACAAATCAAAATTTAAAAATCTCATAGCTTAGCCAAAAACGCATTAATTTCAATTCGGAAAGCGGCAGTATGTTAATTTTTAGCAGGTTAACAAAACTGCATACTCAATTTAAAAAGTGAATTTTGGTCGATTTTTGCACATTTTCATGATGTAACCCCTTTCCTTTTTTCCGAAAAATGGGAAATTTCTGAAACATTTTTTTTTCAGCCGGATAAAGCTAGAAAGAAAGGCCTGTAGATGCTGATCAAGAATATATATGATTTATGGGGTCGGAAATGGCTCCTTCACTTATTTTTAAGCTTCTGACTGAAGGTCCATTACCATTTTTATACCGAAATGAACAGTATTTTTATATGAAATTTTTCGAAAAATCAAAATTTAAAAATCTCATAACTCAGCCAAAAACGCATTAATTTCAATTCGGAAAGCGGCAGTATGTTAATTTTTAGCAGGTTAACAAAACTGCATACTCCATTTAAAATGTGAATTTTTGGCCGATTTTTGCGAATTTTCATGATGTAACCCCTTTCCTTTTTTCCGAAAAATGGGAAATTTCTGAAAAAATTTTTTTCAGCCGGATAAAGCTAGAAAGAAAGGCCAGTAGATGCTGATCAAGAATATATATGATTTATGGGGTCGGAAATGGCTCCTTCACTTATTTTTAAGCTTCTGACTGAAGGTCCATTACCATTTTTATACCGATATTACCAATATTTTTATATGAAATTTTTCGACAAATCAAAATTTAAAAATCTCATAACTCAGCCAAAAACGCATTAATTTCAATTCGGAAAGCGGCAGTATGTTAATTTTTAGCAGGTTAACAAAACTGCATACTCCATTTAAAATGTGAATTTTGGTCGATTTTATAATATTTTAATGATGTAACCCCTTTCCTTTTTTTCCGAAAAATGGGAAATTTCTGAACAATTTTTTTTTTTGGCCTGAGAAGGCTTAAAAGATTCGGCTGTTGATGCTGATCAAGAATATATATAGTTTATAGGGTCGGAACTTACTCCTTCATTTAGTTTTAAGCATCTGGCCGAAACAGTAATACCCTGAATGATCAGTTTTGAATCTATCGTAAGAGTAAGAAATCAATATTCGTGAATAATTTATAATTAAGTAAGGGTATTAACTTTGAGTATACGTTTTCAGATATCCTAAATACAAATTGTTGTGCCACTTGAAATTAAAATTAAGTAATGGGGTCCCTGGCAATAAGGAAATTTAGGAAAATAAATAAATATCTAGACCTAGGGCTGATCCCTCCTATAGCATCTAAATAAATAGTATAATTGTCATGGTCAATACTTACCGCATAAGAAGACACACCTTCCTGTTGAGAATCATATTCCTGATGACTTCAAGTAGGCTTTCGAAATGGGCTTCTTCCTGGTTATCCAAAAGTATTGCATTGGTCAGGTGATCATTTTCAGGTCAAAGGGTAATCACTATCACGATCACTATTGATGTAAACAGTAGGGAGGCCTCCGACGGAATGAGGTCAGCGGGATGGTAGGGTCTGTATTTATAGTCTCCCAGTGAAGAGAACAGAGAAGAGAGTTGGGGAGAGTTAGAGAAAGTTAGAGAATAAGAGATGCCTCTAGAGATTCCTCTAGAGATGCACAGAGAGAGATAGATAGAGGGAGAGGAAGTGAGAGAGGGAGTGTGAGTGCGAGTGAGAGAGGGAGTGAGAGAGGGAGTGAGAGAGGGAGTGTGAGAGATAGAGAGTTAGACGCAGGAAGAGATACCTGTCCTTTTCAAAAATACCTCTCGCATTCTTTTTATATTTATAAAAATATATTTATAATATATTTAAATTCATGTAATAAACAAACAAGATAAGATAAAAAAAACAAGATAATTTATAAATATCACCAATATGACCTTAAACTGTGTCACTTGTCCGCTCAAGAGAGACATATGTCCGTTAAACCTTAGGTTTAGTTTAAAACCTGCAAAAGTATCTGAATATACACCAGGTTCTGCCCAATACAATATATGTATATGAGGCTAAAACTATTACAAGTATGTACTCTCGTCTGGGCAATCGATTTTGCAATTGGAAATCATTTGAATCCGGTTTAACGCTCCAATTTCAATACCAGAACCGAACCGGCATTAGCTTGAAACCTCTAGAGCTTCCCCCTTCCTTCACTTGGTTTCTCTCCAAGAGGGGATTTTCGAAGTACACACAGACAGGAGTGGCCATAAAAGTGATAACTTGACAGAACAACAAGATATTGTGATGAAATTATCAACAGAATTAAGATATAGTCGTTTGATGAGAACATGTCTTAACTACTTTAGGGGAATTTCCTTTCAAAGTCTCGTTTTCATCAGAAAAACAAACAAATCACAAAGATTTATAGTTGATTTTTTTAAACAATGGTTCCAAATTTCAAATACTTATTTTGTTTTTGAAAGCTAGAAGATGTCTTCTTTTAAATTCGAATTTCTCTACAAGTTATCTTTTTGCAACTGAACCCAATGTAATGTCCCAGACTGTAAACTTGTCTGTAATTGTAATTAAAACCATGCAAAAGCAGCTTTCTCTATTTTTCTACGACTGGTTTTGCACTAAAACAAGTCTCGTTTTAAGCTTTAAATATTGTAAAATACTGAAATATATCAAATGAACTTCTTAAATATAACTAAAGCAGCAAAATCGAACTAAATTTAGTTAATTTTTCAATCCATAAATCATTTCAGACTTTTCTTTGCGATGTAAAAGTACAAAAATAGTTATTTTAATAATAAATAAACTATATTATGATTAAATTTCTATATAAATAATTTCGAACCCCAACAAATTCACTTAATAATATTATAATTTATAATTGTTTTCTTTTTTTGTAGGAAAATTCCGATACAGCACAGAGGACACAGGACCAAGGAGCATATGTGAGGCCATCGAGGGACTTGGCTTTGAGGCCAAGCTAATGACCGGCCGGGACAAGATGGCCCACAATTATCTGGAGCACAAGGAGGAGATCCGGAAGTGGCGGAATGCCTTCCTCGTCTCCCTGATCTTCGGCGGACCCTGCATGGTGGCCATGATCTATTTCATGCTGGAGATGAACGACAAGGGACATGCGAACATGTGCTGCATTGTCCCTGGGCTGTCGATGGAGAATCTGGTGATGTTCCTGCTCTCCACACCGGTGCAATTCTTTGGCGGCTTTCACTTCTACGTGCAATCGTATCGGGCCATTAAGCATGGCACCACCAATATGGATGTCCTCATCTCGATGGTCACCACCATTTCGTATGTGTACTCCGTGGCTGTGGTAATAGCGGCGATCCTGTTGGAGCAGAATAGCTCACCGCTGACCTTCTTCGATACGCCGCCCATGCTGCTGATCTTCATTTCCTTGGGCCGCTGGCTGGAGCACATAGCCAAGGGTAAGACCTCCGAGGCCCTGTCCAAGTTGCTCTCCCTCAAGGCGGCCGACGCTCTGCTGGTGGAGATCTCCTCCGATTTTGACATCATCAGCGAGAAGGTTATATCCGTGGATTATGTACAGCGTGGTGATATCCTAAAGGTTATACCCGGCGCCAAGGTGCCCGTCGACGGGAAGGTTCTCTATGGCCACTCCACTTGCGATGAATCGCTAATAACAGGCGAATCAATGCCGGTGGCAAAGCGCAAGGGATCCGTGGTCATTGGCGGTTCGATCAATCAGAACGGTGTCCTCCTGGTGGAGGCCACGCATACGGGTGAGAACACAACGTTGGCCCAGATCGTGCGACTGGTGGAGGAGGCTCAGACGAGCAAGGCACCGATCCAGCAATTGGCGGATCGCATTGCCGGCTACTTTGTGCCCTTCGTGGTGGTCGTATCGAGCATAACGCTAATCGGTTGGATCATCATTGGGTTTGCCAATCCCAATCTGGTGCCCGTTGCCATGGAGCATAAGATGCATATGGATCAGAATACGATTATTGTTAGCTATGCCTTCAAGTGTGCTCTCAGTGTCCTGGCCATTGCCTGTCCCTGCGCTCTTGGCCTGGCTACGCCCACCGCCGTCATGGTGGCCACTGGAACGGGTGCGATCAATGGAGTGCTGGTTAAGGGTGCCACAGCCCTGGAGAATGCCCATAAGGTGAGTTGTAACATTCTGAAGTTTTCAAGGTTTGATTAATTAATTCACCTTCTCTCCCGCCCAGGTCAAGACAGTGGTCTTCGACAAGACCGGCACCATAACACATGGCACTCCAATGACCAGCAAGGTCACCCTCTTTGTGCCCGCCCAAGTGTGTAGCCTGGCCCGGGCCCTGACCATTGTGGGAGCTGCGGAGCAGAATAGCGAGCATCCAATTGCCTCGGCCATCGTTCATTTTGCCAAGGACATGCTCAATGTGGGTGCTAATCCCCAAGGCGGTAGCTTTGGCAAGAGCAGCAATTTCCAAGCGGTTCCTGGCTGTGGCATTCGCGTCACCGTTACCAACTACGAACAGACTCTGCGGCAGGCCTGCAACGCGGAGAGGATCATCAACTATGAGAACCTGCATCGCAATCAGCCGCAACGACCGATCCCTGTGGACAATGGAGCCAGCATCGAGTACCTGTTGGCACAGAGCAACAGCAACAGCAACAGCAAATCGATGGAGCAGACGAATCAGCAACTTCTCTCCGACTTGGAACTGGAACAGGAGCAACAGCTTCTCCTCACAGAGAATAATCAGCAGCAGAAGATTATTGATGGTCCGGAGATTAAGGTGCTGATTGGCAATCGGGAGTGGATGCAACGCAATGCCATCGATGTGCCGCTGGCGATTAGCGATTGCATGGAACATGAGGAGCGCAAGGGACACACTGCCGTGCTCTGTGCCCTCAACGGGCAGCTGGTGTGCATGTTTGCCGTCTCTGATATGGTCAAGCCGGAAGCCCATCTAGCTGTCTACACGCTCAAGCGCATGGGCATCGATGTGGTACTGCTCACTGGCGACAATAAGAACACAGCTGCTAGCATTGCACGAGAGGTGGGCATTCGAACTGTTTATGCCGAGGTGCTGCCATCGCATAAGGTCGCGAAGATCCAGAGAATTCAACAGAATGGCATACGAGTGGCCATGGTCGGTGACGGTGTCAACGATAGTCCAGCGCTGGCGCAGGCGGACGTGGGCATTACCATAGCCGCTGGCACAGATGTGGCAGCCGAGGCCTCGGACATTGTCCTCATGCGCAACGATCTGCTGGATGTGGTGGCCTGCCTGGATCTCTCCCGTTGCACGGTTCGTCGCATCCGCTACAACTTCTTCTTTGCCAGCATGTACAATCTGTTGGGCATTCCGCTGGCCAGCGGTCTCTTTGCCCCCTACGGCTTCACGTTGCTGCCGTGGATGGCATCCGTGGCAATGGCCGCCAGTTCGGTGAGCGTGGTGTGCTCCTCGCTGCTGCTGAAGATGTATCGCAAACCCACAGCGAAAACGTTGCGAACGGCAGAGTATGAGGCACAGCTAGCGGCAGAGCGTGCTGGCGGTTCGGAGTACGAACTGGATAATCTATCGCTGCATCGGGGCCTGGACGATCTGCCCGAGAAGACGGGCAGGATGGCCTTCAAGCGATCCAGCCAATCGCTCATCTCACGGATTTTCATGCATGGCAATGGAAGTGCCGGCGGTGGCGGCCTGTCTTCGGTGGATGCCAAGCACCATGAGGAGGGTCTGCTGGATCCTGAGGAGCAGTATGATGCACGCACCCAGATCATTAAGAGCCGCTATCATACCAGTGACAGGGACCTCACCGAGCTGCAGAAGCTGTAATCTAATCCCACCCAAGGACGACCACAAAATCGACACAAAATTTGCAGTGAAATTGTGAAAATTCTTTAGCGGGCATTAAATGGAATTAGAAACTATGCAGAATGAGAGAGAGAGAGAGATAGAGCGGGAATTATAAGTACCTTGTACATATATATGCAGGATATTCCTTACCCAAGTCTAGGTTTTCAGTGGGGTTCCCCCAATTCCACATACAAAAAAGGGAGAATTTTGGGGATATTTTTGGATGTACTTTCAGTATGTATATATTGCTCAAAGACCAGAAATTAATTTATATATATATTTTATTTTAACCTGCTGAGAGATTTCAATCCAAAAATATCCCTTACTTTCCTCTGGTATTTAATTGAGGGATTGATCGGACTTGATATCGTTTAGGGAAAAAGGGAAATATAACCCTGGCAAGTTTTCTATTTTTCTACAAACCCCGCATCCGCATAAGCATCCTTACCCGTCCCCTTAAATATTGTTATTTCTATCCTTACTTTTTTTGTATGAGAAACTTTAAATCTGTATAAGTTACTGTTTTTTTTTTCCTTTTGTCATTATTATTATTATTCATTATTTTTTCCTTTTTTTTTTGTGTTTTCATTGTAAGCTAAATACTATTATTAAGTTTAACTGAACAAAGGCACAAGGCGACATCAACCCAGAAACATCATTGACCTATTGTTACTTATTGTTAATAATAAAAAACAAAAAAAGAAACAAAGAATAAATAAAAAAAGACGAAAATCGAACAACATCCGAGAGAGACATCCTTGACCCCATATCGGCCTTAAAAACAAAACACTTGTAAGACAATTTCGGGCACAAGTCTAGCAAAAAATATAAAAAATAATAAAAAATAAAAAACCCTACATACCACAACGACAAACATTCTTTATATGTAACTTTAATTTTTATATACAACAAAAAAAGAGATGAAAGAAAAACGCAAATGCGTTGTAATTGTAAATATAAAATAAAACGACAGAAGATATGCTGAGAGGAGAGAAAAATCTCCATACTGGCAGTCAAATGGCATAGTTAATTAATTATTATTTAATTTACAGGAAACAACAGCTCGTAAAAATACCTATGATCACTAATTACCTATGAACAGTAAGTATCTCTGATCAGCAATTAACTATGATCAGTAAGTAACTCTGAACACTAAGTATCTATGACCAGTAAGTAACTCTGATCAGTAAGTAACAATGAACATTAAGTAACTATGATCAGTAATTAACTATGATCAGTAAGTTTCTATGAACATTAAGTTACTCTGAACACTAAGTATCTATAACCAGCAATTAATTATTATCAGTAAGTATCTATGACCAGTTAGTAACTATGATCAGCAATTAACTATGATCATTAAGTAACTCTCAGCAGTAAGTATCTATGACCAGTAATTATTTATGATCAGTTACTAACATTGAACACTAGTAAACAATGACTTGCAACTTTTGAAACACAACACATATCTGAGACGTGGCCGGTAGAAGTTGCTTCATTCCGGGGATGTTAGAACCAGTTGGGAATCATATGCTCAGACGTGTGTGATTTGTTTTGGAACAAATTTAAGACCATTTGAATGAAACTATGGAGATATTCTTTTATATAATTTTAATAGTATATAAATTGGACCATGGCGAATCGGTGGACTATATATATACATATATATAGCTGACATAGGAACAATCGGAACATTTTAAGAAAAAACATTATAACTTTTCCAGTTTTGAACAGATTTTCATCAAATTTAATATATACCCATTATTTATTAATCTAGAATTTTGTGTAAAGTTTTATGAAAATCGGACTACTATATCATATATCTGTCATACAAACGATCGTTAAATATAGAGAAAAATGCAAAATGGTGAATGATATAAAAGCAGGCATTACTTTATTGTTTTTTAATATATATATATATAATCTATATTGTATTAATTCCTAGTGACCGAATTTCAATCTGCAAGGGTATACAGACGTCGGCGTCCCGAAGTTAGCTTCCTTTCTTGTTTTATATAATTTTTCGACAATTCAAAGTTTAAAAAACTTATAAAAAAGGATTAATTTCGATTCGGAAAGCGGTCCTAGGTTAGTTTTTAGTAGGATAAAATAATAATTTTTTAAAAATTCAAATTTTTTGTTATAAATTTGTGAAAAATTAAACAAAGTAAAATTATTGAAAACTTTTGAAAAAAAATATTCGGCCGGAGATAGCTAAAAAGATTCGCCTGTTTATGTTGATCAAGAATATATATGATTTATAGGGTCGGAAATGACTCCTTCACTGCGTTGCAAGCTTTGGAATAAAATTATAAAAGCAATTTTATCTATTCTTATTTTTTAGAAACAACATTTTTCAAATCACATCATCCTTGACTCCAAACTGTCAAGTTTATCATCTACCTTAGCTCGACAAGCCCCAACAGAGCTCAGTTCTATCAAACACATCGTATCGGCAACATCTAAAAAAAAATACAAAAATATCCAGCCCAAAAAAAATTGAAAATTTTCTAAAAAATATATAAAAAAAAATTTTTTTAAATCTTGAAAATATTTTTGTTTGAAATTTTCGATCAACAACTTTTCTAAACTCTTCCAAGTTCCTTTTTTGGTGCCTTAACTTCAAATTAGATTAAGTTTAGATTTAAGTTGTTTTATATTTAGGATTAAGCATAAAGTTGATCAATGCGCGATGTACACATTTACATACAGGTAAGTGTTCTTAAAAAAAAAAGTAGTCCTTAAAAACCTATTAAAATAAATCGGTACACAGGACAAATACATATATTTTATGGCCGTAATGGGGATTTATAAACAAATGGGGAGAAATCGAAGTCGGTGAGGGTTGGAAGGGTGGAAGGATGCAAGCAGCCAGAGAAATGACATGACAAGGTACATACCAAGTACTGATATCCACAGACAGACGAAATCGAAATTCATCCGGGAAGGCACCAAGTCACTTCCGAAAGATCCCAATGCAAGTATCTTTTATTAAGGAATTTAAGAAGATAATCCTAATTCTTGAATCCATCTTCAAACAGAAGCAACCACCATGCCCATCTGGCTGTTCCAGCTGGAGGAGGGACAGCCGGAGTGGTCCGAGATCCTGATTGGCGCTTTCCTTTAACCTTTGGCATTACAAAAATACACCTAACCAAAAAAAAATCCTGGTTTTCTAATTATTTTGGGTACTTGGTTTTGTATAGGAAAGAAAATACATCGTTAGGGATTTAAATTTCAGACTTTACTGGGATCTGTGGAAATGGAACCTTTTTCCTAGTTTCCTATTATTCCTATGATAGCTATATGATCTGGATCTGGATCAGATCAACAAGACTGTTGAGGATATTTAAACTATAGGAATGTTACATTTTTATTGCGTTGCAAACTTCTGACTAAAAGTAAGTCAAGTTTTTCCAGTCATTCATTTAATATATTATTTAATATATTAACAAAACATTTGAATCAAAAATAATGCTTTAAATACTTCCAATTTTGATTTTTATTTGTGTAGTAAATCAGTACGAAAGACAATTACATACAAACATACCGAGTTTGAGACTCTGGGATTGCAGAGCAAAATGCATTTCATTGTCAATTGCCGCAAAAAAAAAACGAAAAAAACTTAAAACATTCCCGGACTTTAGATGAGTAGACGCCAACTTGGTCAGCTAACCCGCTTTTTTGTGGTATTCCTTTACGCAGAAATTTGGTGGAATTAAAATCATCTAGCTTTGGCTAATTGAACGGAACGTCGTGGGGTCGTTTATATGTATATGCAGAGTTTGGATGAAGTTCACGCACTGCCCAGGGCATCCTCGATGCGAGCGATACGCGCTTGGTCGTCCTCCTCCTCTGCCAGTTGACTCTTACGCTTGGGATACACTTCCAGGCTCTTTTTGAACTCATTAATATCCATTATGGCATCTGGCTGGTCGACAACATTGGGCAGGAAAACAATATTCAACTTGTTCTGTAGGGCAGCAAACAAAGCTTCCTCATCATCATCATCGTCGTCGTCGTCGTCATCCCCTTCCCCATCTTCGTCCTCGTCCTCGTCCATGTCATCGGCTTGGTCTGCTGCATTGTCACCTCCACTGCCTTTGGCCTCGCAGGCTGCCTTATTCACATAGTCATCATCATCAGCATTGCAGGCCAGGTGAGAGCCTGGCAGTGGTTCCGGCATGTCCGCCGGTCGATGTCCAATCACCTGAACAGACAGCTTACGCAAATTGTTGGTATCCGCTTCCAGGAGGAAATTAATGATCTCGGATTTCTGCAGCGTACGCAATACCTCGACCTGACGGCGACGCCGATCGAAGAGATAATCCTCGTTGATGATCTCGTCCCAGTTGCGAGCCACTTCAGTGCTCAATGCCATATCGGCGACAAGCTTCAGCTTAATCAGCGAATCCCTGGTATGATCGTAGTCTTCCTGTGGCATTTGTCGTAATATTTGCAACATTTTCGTGCGGAACGCCTCAATGCGACTCTCGGCATAATGGGCCGTCGTTTTAGTCTCCTGCGAGTTAACCATTATGGAATATCCCGCAATGCCGTAGTTAATGCGCACGGTGGCACCCACATGGTAGCCCAACTGCTCCTTGGTACGCAATTGATCGAACAAAGGTTCGTCGACGAACATCATCATCAGATCGAGAATGCTCTCCACGCGCACCGTATTCGGACCGATCTGATAGAAGTTTGTGATCACTGTGTTCGTATCCTGTTCGTTGAGGGCATGGCAACGGATAACATTGGTGCCCAGCGGTAATTGCACTGTTCGATCCTCCACAAAGCGTCGCTCCTTGATTGCCTGACAATTGAAGCGACTCAGCACTGTATTGAGGACATTGTGTGCCGATTCCTCGGTGTAATTGCCTTGAATAAGAGCCTGGATGTACAGCTCCTTGGGGAACTGGCGGGCAAAGTCGCGCAACTCCTCTAGGGTGATCTCATTGAGGCACTTGTACTTGTCAATCATTAGCCAGCGAATCTGTTCCAGCACACAGAGGCGAACGTCCCTGAAAGAAAACAACAACTTATAGTTAAACTGAAAGCAATAGAGATGGCAAGAGCGAGAGAGCGGGAGAGGAACTTTACCTATTCAAGTGCTTCGGCTTGATCAATGTGTTGAAGTAAATCTTGCGCTGATTTGTCCTGAAAGCGTCAAGCATTTTCTCATCCAGGGTATCGGCCACATGGAGCATACCGTCGGCTATGGCTTCTACGATCAGGTGCAGCTTCTCATTGTAGCCGCTTACCTTCAGCAGCAAACCCTTCTCAATGGCATAGAAGCTGTAGTTGAGACCGGCACTCAGAGCCGGATAAAGTTCCTCGCACACATGGAACTTGACCAGCTCCTGGTAAAGGGTGCACATGGCGTCGCTAAAATATAAAGCAAAACGATAAGAAACGCTAAAGGACTAGGTTTAGGCACACTCACTTCTTGGCACTCTGTCGCTGCAAGGGTGAGATAAAGTAGAAGGCCATGTGGGCCTCTGGGAGCTCGAATTTGTCATCCTGACGGAACCACAGCTCGCTGGTGTCTGTCTTCAGTAGCTTCTTGGGTGCCGCAGGCAATTCCGGTTTGCCAAATGAGCTCCAGAACAGAGTAAAATCATTCGTAACGAAACGATTTGGTTCGGGTAAAAATAATTCCTCCAACGGCTTCGAATCATCCCAAAGCTTACGCCACTTATCCGGCATTGGCATGGTCGCGTACTCAGTGCCAAACCACTGCTCCTGCTTGTCATAGGCTGCCACGCCCTCGTACTTGTCGCGCGATGTGACCATCAGATTGAATTTGAACTCATTGAGATGGCTTATCAGTTCGGTGAGATGCTGCTCATTGTACTCATAGTAGAGCTCCTTGCCAGTGAGAATATCCTTGGGCGGAAAGTATTTCGTGTTGAAAACCAAATCCTGTACATTATCAAACGCTGGACGCTGAGCCTGGAACCGGAAGCCGGTCTCCTCGATGCGCTGCTGCTCCTCATACACGGCCTTCATGGAGCCACAATTCGAGAATAGCTTTACGTAGGCAAAGGTGGCTGCTAGGACATCGTCCAGATGACGGAAACCCTCCTCTGTGAGATAAATGCAAACGTTGAACAGAGCAAACATGGAGTTCTTGTCAAAGCCATTCTCATCAATGCCGGCAATCAGATGCAGGGCCCATAGGCGTCGCCGCAGATAGGCGCACAGGCTGCCACGCCCCTCATAGCCAAGGAGATAGGAGAGAAACTGATCCGGCTTGCTGCGATAATACTGCTGGACCTCCGGCAGCACCCACGTCAGCTCCAGCTTGCACTCATTCTCCACCGGCTTGACGAAATACACCTGCTCGTGGAACTCGGGCTTGAAGGCTTTGCGGTAGTCAAATTTGCTTAAATCTGGAGCCCGGATATCGTTGTGCGGTATCTCGGCAAAGTGGCGAACTACCATTGACTCCAGCTCCTCGATGGGCAGGCGTGCCTGCATGCACACATACATTCGATTAGCACCATAATGCTCTCGCCGGATTTCGTGGAGCAGCTTATGGAGCTCCCCATCGTCGACGTTCTCCCTCAGCGATTTCATGTTGCCCCAGGCAAAGGTGCCGTGGGGAAAGCCCTCAGTGGCTAGGCTGGCCAACAGTTGGTCTCGCCTCGTCTCATCGTCTTGCTGTATTTGCTGGAACTCCGAATCGACGGCGCTGCGTTCGCGCTGCATGGCCTCCTGCTTCATCAGTGGAGCTTTCATCAAAGCCGTAAAATAGTCCAAGCTAGAGTCAAGATGCTTCTCGGCCACCTCGAAGTAGAAGACAGTGTCCTCGCAATCGGTGCTGGCATTACTGAAACCGCCGCATTTCTTGATATGCGCATCGAAGATATTCTCCTCGGGATACTTCTCAGAGCCCATGAAGATCATGTGCTCCAGGAAGTGTGCCAGTCCCTGGTATTTGCTTGGCTCCGCAAACGAGCCATAGTCGATCATCAGAGCGCAAGCGGCCAGCTTCTCGTGGCCCTCCTCGCTCTCAGAGTCCGAGCTGCCGGCACTGTTCGTGGAACTCGATGACGAGGTGCTCGATTCGCTGCTGCTTGCATTCGAACTTGAGGTGGATTCCTCCGTTGACGATTCAGAGCTGGTGAAGCCATCGTGCGGCATCGGGCTGGGATCGGAGATGATTAAAGCGTGCAGGCCATTGGCCAAACGCAGAGTCCTATTATATTGAGGGGGAGAAAATTGACCATTAACCTGATTTTCCAGCAATCAGTTGCAGTTCGTATTCACTCACTTGTAGACCTTCTTGTCTGTCTCCGACTTGTCGGGTATATCCAAATAGGTGACCTGTTCCGTCGTCATCGTGCGGCCGCTGCGAGTCTTGATTGTGCGAATGCTATGGAATTCTGTTATGCAGCCGTTACGGCGTTGAATTGTTGGGAATTTAGAGCTTGTCGCTGCGAACAATTGCCTGACAAGGTGTGTGCTGTGACGCTGCCAGCTCATGCGGTAAATGAACTGGAAAACGGACAGCCTACTCGGAACCGGGGGAATCGCTGGCGTCTCGCCTAGTCTCGTCTCGTGGATGCAGTTGGTGTGGCCAGATCACGGGTCTTTGCAGGTGTGTGATTTAACACCACACAAAAATACTATTCTGCTGTGAAAAAAAATACTATTGTGGTTTGAAAATTAAAAAACCTCTTATATTTTCAAAGTGCACAAGTTTTAAAGCTCAATTTTGTGGCTATTTCTTTTATTTCAATTCACTAGAATCTAAATCGAGTCACAAAACCCCGAAAAAATACCAACTGAAAATGTCGCAATTCCAACTATTAACCGTATTTTTATGATAAACTCCCAACGGTCACACTGCCGAGTTCACTGTCATACGCGCGTGTGTGTGTGCGTGCGTATTAGTGGCATATGAATTCTGAGGCAACCGAAAATAAATAAATAAATGACCATTACGACCTAATCGACGGTGTGCGCAGCCAGATGATGCAGTTGGATGGTGAGCCAGCGAGCACATATAGAGAAGTGACCGCCACATAGCGCAGCCACCGGCAGCAGGAATAATAAAAACAAGAACAGCAGCAGCAGCAGCGATCATTCGCTCGCACACACACACACACCGCCCGCCCGCAGAGCCGCACACAAAACACACACACACACACACAGAGGCGAAGGTAATCCGAACGAACGGTGAGTTCCACTGATAAACTTATCATTTGCAACGCAACGATAATTCTAATTTGGTTTTTGTTACCATTAACCATTTTGATGGCCAACGCCGCATACCCTTGGTTATGCTATTGTTCCCTTTTGTGCAATTTTAATCACTCACCTCGACTACCTTCTTTGTTTTTTATTCCATCTTTATTTGTTTTGATAGACGGCCCACATAACGGTACCACACAGTGGCAGACAGAGAGTGAGCGAGCGAGAGAGAGAGAGAGAGTGAGCAGAGACAGGAAGTAACGAATAATTGAATATTCCAACGACGTACAGCAGCGTTCACGAGAATAGGAATCGCCAGAGAATATGGCAACGGGCGGCAGCGGCGCCGGCGGTGGGGCCGGGGGAGCCGGAAATGATCACTATAAGCGCAACACCTTCACCAGCTATGTGGCACCGCTGCCAGGCGATATGCGCGCCACAGCCGATACGAATGAATGGTGCCTGCCCAGCGATCTGCGCGATGTCCATTTGGCCCGTCCACGTCTGTTGCAGGGCGAGCAGATAGTGGCCACGGCACCGGCCTACATGTACTCGCCCATCGATCCCATGGACAATGCCACCAGCAGCGGCAGCGGCAGCAGCAGCAGCAACACCGCTAGCGGCGGTGGCGGCGGCGGTAGCATCAGTCACAATAGCCACAGCAATGGGAATGGTATGTCCTCCTCCGTGAACGATGGTGGCTCCCACAAGGAGGCCACCTTTGGCCTACTGAGCGTGACCAACTTTAAGCTGGCCTTTGTTCCGCTCCATGCCAGCAAGCGTAATCTCGAAGCCGGTGCCGCCACAGCTCCACTTTGTGATCTATATCAGGAGAATACCTATTTGGGACGCAACGAAATCACACTGAATAACATCGATCAGATCTATACCATTGCGGAGCTTGGACGGGCGGCCAGTGCGCTGCAGGCGGCGCGCATGGCCAGTCACGTGAGCAGGCGCAAGAAACTGGAGCCCTTTAAGCAGCACAACATAAGCGGCAGGATTGCCGCTCTGCATATTGTGTGCAAGAACTTTCGGCTGCTGAAGTTCGCCTTCCAGCAGCAGGATTCGAAACTGAGCGGTGCCAGTGATCATGGCAAGCTAATAGCCTCTGCTCTCGTCCGTTTCGGCTATCCAATGCGGCATGATTTGAGCTTTGCGTATGCCTATCGCGAACCATACTATTCCACGCTGGGACCCGCCTCCGGGACGTGCATGTATGCGAGCAAAAATGATTGGGCCCGCGAGCTGATACGCTGCGGTGCCAGCGAATGGCAGGTGGTGAGCAGTGCCAGTGTCCCGCTGCTACAGAATCCTCTCCATGCGGGCAAATATACGGTGCCGCCGCATTTTGTTATACCGAAGAGCTGTACTGTGGATCGATTCCTGGACTTGTCGCGTGCCTTTTGCGATTCACGTGCTGGCTTCTGGGTGTACAGCTATGGGGCCAGTGCCGCCTCCTTGGTGCGATTGGCCGAACTGCAGCCGGCGGCGCAGCAGGACACGAAGCTGGAGAATGTGATGCTGGAGCTGGTGCGAAAGTGTGATGAGCGGCGACAATTGAAGTTGCTGCAGCTAACGGACCGATTGCCCAGTATTCTGGATGTGCGGCGATCCTATCAGAAGCTGAGACGTCTCTGCACACCCGAAACGCCGGAGAAGTTTATGCTGCAGGATGACAAGTACCTGGGATTAATCGAGAAGACCAATTGGCTGTTCTATGTGTCACTGTGCCTGCGGTATTCCAGCGAAGCGGCTGCCACCTTGCGCTCGGGCGTCACCTGTGTCCTCCAGGAGTCCAATGGCCGGGATCTGTGCTGTGCTATTAGCAGTCTGACGCAGCTGCTGCTCGATCCTCACTTCCGGACAATCGATGGCTTCCAGTCGCTGGTGCAAAAGGAATGGGTGGCCCTCGAGCATCCCTTTCAGCGTCGCCTGGGACATGTTTATCCGGCGCAGGGCTCCGGTAGCGGTGGCAGCGGCGGCGGTAGCAATGGCAGCGAACTGCTGGATAGTGAACAGAGCCCGGTGTTCCTGCTCTTCCTCGACTGCGTCTGGCAGCTGCTGCAGCAATTTCCCGATGAGTTCGAGTTCACGCAGACGTACCTCACCTCGCTGTGGGATGCCTGTTTCATGCCCATCTTTGATACCTTTCAGTTCGATACGCAGGCGCAACGTTCCAAGGCAGTGATGGATTCGCAACTGGTTCTCCGTCCGGTTTGGGACTGGGGCGAGCAGTTCTCCGACAAGGATAAGATGTTCTTTAGCAATCCGTTGTACCAGCGCCAGAAGGGAGATCTGGGCACCCAGTCATCGGCACCAGGAGCTGCAGCACATCGTCGATCCCTGGCCGTGGGCAATAGAGGTGGAACTGGCGGTGGAATTGGAGCAGTACCAGGATCGACGCCTTCGAGGAACACCATTAATCCGCAGCTATTTGCAACGGTGTCGTCGGTGCCGCAAGATCGCTTCCTGCAGCCGGCCCATCGCATCTGCGATCTGTCCGTCTGGGATCAGTGCTACTATCGATGGCTACCTGTCCTCGATATACGTGGCGGTGGCCAGCCACAGGTTGACCTCTTCCACCGCCTGCTGTTGAGCAACATAGCCAAGGTGCAGCGCTGCCTGGAGATCCAGAGTTTCGAGGAGCTGCCCGATGCGTATTTCGAGGCCACCGGTGAGTCACGATCCAGTCTTCACAAGGAGGAGCTAGCGGAGAAGGTGGAGGATGAGGCGGAGTATGTGGATGGTGTGGAGAGGCGTCGCAAGACAACGACCAAGGCGGGCACACCGACCAATGGCTTTAGCCCGGTAAGCGGGAACCTGCAGCTATCCAGTCTGTCTTCCTTCTTCCCCTTTGGCAGTCCCATTGCCGGCGATGCGCCGCATCAGTTGTACGACATCCTTAATAGCAGCAGCGAGCTGCTACAGGACACCACCTCCATACTGGACAAGTCCTCCATTTTGTGATCCGATCGCTCCACTCGTTCCACTCCTGTTCACATTTAACGCTGAACTTTCGAAGTATTAAACAAAAGGCAAAAAAATAACATTTTGAAAAAAAAAAACAAAGCAAAACACTATAAGCCGGGGGGGAGAAGGACAATACAACCTTTTCACGTACATGGCATATCGCTTTTAACACTTTTGATTATTATTGTTAACTAATAAGCAAGTTAGCGTATAAGTTTTTTTTTATTTCGTTCGTACTACCAACACTATTTTGCACTAAAAACACCACACCATCAGCCTAAAACAAAAAACGACAAGCAATTAAACAAAAACTAAACAACAAACAATAGAAAAAAAATAAACAGAAACGGAAACGGAAACAAAAATCAAAACGAAAAAATAAACACCAACTAAATCAATATGTATTATATTGTATGTAACTAAATTTATGTGAAATATATCATTATGTATATTTAAAATAAATAAAACAAAAATGTAAATCAACATTTAAAGGGGTTTAGTTTTATAAATAATCAGTTTTCTGAATTTAATTAATTAAAATATAATTTTTGAAAATAAACTTTAAAGAAAGCTTTGACCACCAAAGGGTTAACTGTATCAAACAGCTGAAAGCTTGCTATTATCGATAGGCAACAGGCTGAGCTTTTGGCAGTTATATTTTCACACATGCATTAACATTTTGTTAAATATTTTGATTTATTTATTTTTTTGCAATGCTAAAATCGAACATTTATTGAAAACCGAGCACGAGCCAAGTTTATTGACGAAATGTCCAAGGATTTGTTGCCACAGCATGATAATGGAAGAGGATTCTAATAATAAACCTCCAGAACAGGGAAAAGATCAGCAGGAGGAAGCAACAAATGAAGCCAAGGCGGAAGCAGAGACGCTACATAAAGAGCTTCTACCATCCTCTGAGGAGCACCAGCTCCTAGAGCCTTCAAGTGGACAAAAGACTGGCAGTCAGTCCCAGTCTCAATCACAACCGCCCATGCCCTCAGATGATATGATGCGCCACTCCATAGCCGACAGCCTCATGGAGATGCTGGTAAATATGACCAATTCCCAGTACCTCCACGAATGCCTGGAGCTCTTGGAGGCAAGCGATCCCATGCAGGCACGCAACCAAATCCTGAACATACTGCAGCGAATCGACGGGGAGCATTCCACTTAGCAGTTCCATCACATATACATTATGAGTTAAACATTTAATAATAAAAACGTTGCGTCGCTAACATTTAAGGTCTCTTAAGGGGTTTGAATCTTTGGGGAGTCCTACTCCTTGGGCTTGGCCTCTTCCGCCTTTAGCAGCTCGGAGACAATGCCCACCTTCTTGAGTTCCTCGATGAGGTCGCCGCTCTGGTGCATCTGCAGCAGGATATCACAGCCGCCGACAAATTCGCCGTCGATAAAGACCTGTGGAATGGTGGGCCAGTCGGTGTAGTCCTTAACGCCTGTCACAGAAAACATACGTATATAATTAAACGAAATTATATATATCTATAGTATACGTACCCTGTCGCAGTGCCTCGTTCTGGAGCACGTCGTGGGCATCGTACTGGACACCATGCATTCGCAGAATTTGCACAACTGCATTGCTAAAGCCGCAGCGCGGTGCCTGTGGGTTGCCCTTCATGAAGATGACCACCTTGTTGGTGCGCACCAGCTTGTCCAGTGTCGCCTTGTCCACGGCAGCGGCGGCGGCGGCATTGTTGTCAGTCGCATCCGCGGCATAGAAGCGTCTGAGGATGAGCGGTGTGGTGTTGGAGGAAGCAGCAGTGGGCACGGCGGCGGCACGCACTCCTCCGGACAACTGAGACTGGGCCACTCCAACGGCGGAGCGTACAAAGCTTTGACGCAACAGAGTCTGGCAAATTCGGTTCATTTTCACACCGGTCGTCGATCGTTCCTCCTCGTTTAATTATCTAATTTAATGTTGTTGTTGCTGTTGTTAGAGCCAAGTGGTCAGGTGCCGTCTATCGATAGCTTGACATATGCAATAGTTATCGGGCAATCGGAAAATTTGTGAGGAATTGTTTGAATTTTTAAAAATTAAGTTTTATTTTGTTTAGAGGACTCAGAAAAAAGCTTTTTAAATGACAGAAAAGTCATTATTTCTTGTATTTTATGTTGAAATAATTTATTTATTAATATAAAGCTACCAAACATGTAAAAAATGAAAAGAAAAGTTAACGTTGGCGAAAATGTTTCAAAATTAAGTTCTATTTATAATTTTTAATATATTTAATAGACTTTTTTTAGGGGCTTTATTTTATATAAATTAAAAGGTATATTTAGCGTATATAGAATACCATTTGAATAATTTTACAATTAGTTTTCTGTCTTAAAAAACATAGCTATAGTTACAGTATTTATAACAATTTATAAGACCTAGATTTTAGAACTAGTGTAGCGTCGTATAGGATCTTTGGAGCTCTCCTGGATTACTGGCCTGTGGCTGGGCCTGTGACGTGGTGGCCTCTGTTCGAGATGTTCCCGCAGTAGGACCTATCATGTTCTCCATCCGTTGGCTAGTTTCACGCATAACACCACCGAAATCGGGCAGTTCCGGCAGGTCCAAGGCAAGATGGGCAGAGAAACGCTTGTAAACCGATGATTTGGTGCTCTCCTTCTTCACTTTCTTGCGATTTTCCTCGTATTTTAATTGTTGCTTCAGGAAAATCGATGCCTTTATCATTTCCTGTATGTTGTCGAAGACAGTCTCCGACTTTTCAATGGTGCGCAGGGCTCTAAGGGACAAGAAAGACACTGAATAGTAATGATATGAAAGCTTTTAAATTAACTACTTACTGAATTCCGTATTCCATGTCGTAGCAGTGCCCCTGGAGATTGTTCTGCAGCTGGAACACCTCATCGCGCTTCTCGAATATCGCCGGGGAAACCTTGCGCACATGTTCCTGGACACGGAAAAAGGCCAACGATGGATCATTTGCGAAAATATGTATGTTTTCGGAGATCTTTTCGGAGGTTTTCTTAGTTTTAAAGACCAATTCTCCGCCCCGAGACATTTTTCTCTTCTTTGTTTACATCAGTGTTCCAACTTATCGATAGATAGAATGGAATTTCAGTTTTGGTATTTTATTTAACCAAATCGTTCTCGATTTGCTGGTATTTTGGACTTTTTAGTATTATTTATACACCCTCTTCCAATTAGGCCGCAGCATACCTGCGGTATTTCTGGCAACACCCAATACGGTCATACTGAAGTAAGCTTAACTGGCAACACTGGCTGTGGGCGAGTTTCTGGTGCGGTAAATTTCGGCAAAATTTGCGTTTTAATTAAAATACAAGGATTAATCAAGCGAAAATCAATTAAAAGTAGTGCGCGTTCAAATCGCCTCTTTATGTACCATATTTTAGTGTGCTTATTTTGTTTCTGTGCGCTGTGAGTGATGAAAAACGAAACAACAAACTGTTAGCTGCAGCCTGTGGATGCTGCTCGCGGAGATTTTTCCGGCGCGGTTCTTTATATATATATGTGTGTTTTTTTTACTGTTTTTTTTTCTGTGCTTTCCAATGCCGGCGGTTAGTGAAGCGTTGCAAGAGGGACATCGTTGTGATCGTTTTAAATAAAAAAAAGACGTTAAATAGTTAAACAATAAGGCAACTTCCAATTGGTACAGCAACAACAAAGCGGCAATAACAAACTTTGTTTACCTCAAACTTCGGCGGCAACCCCAATCAGAGGAACACCGAAATAGAATCTCAGTTCCAGTCCCCAGCTAAGGGTTAATTTCGAGAGTGCGTGTGTGTATGCGTGTGCTTGTGCGTGTTTGCATTTCTTACGGTTTTTTGTTTTTACTGTTGTTCTTGTTGTTACCTTTGCGCGATTTTCGCTCGATGAACGAAAGGCAAAGTGATGAGCTCATTGATAAGACAGCAGCAGGAGCATTCTTGTTTCCCTCGCTGTCTCTCTCTCCCTCTCTCTCTCATTTACTCCATACGCACACCCTCTACGCTCTTCTTCTCTATTTCGGCCATGCCGCTTACGTCATCCCGCCCCACCCCTAGCCATCATGCTCTACATACTTCTCGCAATTTATTTTAGCTTTATATTCTTGTTTGTTCTTATTTGAACTTTGATAAAAATAAAGGCAGGCAGTGAAAAGAGTTAGCGTTCGCTTGCACTGCAATCAAAGTAATAAAAGGGAATCACGAGCCAAGTTTACATTTGTCAAGTGGCTTTATAATTCTTTATGATTGTATTTCTGCTTTTTCGAGTTGGCCTCTCGAGTGTCCAATAATTCTATGCGCCCACATTCCTTATTCGATCGGGTTTAATATACTTAAGTACATACGCACGTATGTACAGCTACACGGAGAGAAAAATATTGTTGTTAAAATAGTTTTCCATTAAATTTGGGGAAAATACTAAAAGTTTTAATTTAGTTAAAAGAGTTATTTAAAATCATATGAACAAAATTAATTTCAATTTAATTATTTTATGCATTTCAAGTATTATTTGATATACATAAAGATCTACAGAATTTTTTACATGCATAAAATAACCCAAAAATATTATACTTAAAATATAATACTTGTGAAATTAATTTTAAAAATATATATAATTAGCCCCCGAAAACTTAAAAGCCTCAAAAAGTAGGCAATATAATATTTAAAATCCTAATTCGTATTGTCCTGTATTTTTTTGTTAGCATACTTTTTCGACACCCTTTTTAAAGGATTTCCAATCAGACTTTAATCTGAATACTCTCAAAAATTTCCCTCAGTGCATTAGAATATATGGCATGTTTATATGATTCAACTTATATGCAGAACAAGTTGCCGCCGTTGTTGTTATTTATATTTAATTGCTGTTGTTGTTAATGTTGTTGTTGCTGCTGTTCCCTAGAGACTGCAAAGAGCTTTGAATAAAAAGCGATATTAAAACAAAAAAAAAATACAAAACGAATGAAAAAAGAAACACCAATAACAAAAATAAAGCGCGCGTGTTTGATGCTAATCATAAAAAATAAATTCATAGCATACTCTCGGGCAGAACTCGAAATATTGAGGCCACAGCCCATTAAAAGCTTCTGTCTATTCAATTTGCTGAGACAGAGAGAGAAAATAGAATAACTTAACAAACTTTAAGAAATTAAATTAAATAATTAAATGCCATTTTTAATAATTACTTTTTATTGTTTATCTATTTTTCTATATTCCCTTTCTAAACTCTATTAAAATTCGAGCCAAGAATCTCTTGAATAATTAATATATATTTTCTCTGTGGCCTTAACATTTCCAGCCTGAAATCGATAATAATAATTATTATTATAATAGAATAGCTTGAATTATTTTTTTACTGTGTGCTAATTAAAATATCCCCCGTGTGTGCGCGCTTTCTGTTTGTTTTTCTGCTGCAGAACTTTTTCCAGCTAAGCTTTTGGCCAAATTAAAAAGGAAAAGGAGTAACCCGAAATATAACGAAATAAATAAATAAAATAAAGGAAGCAGCAGGAGCTGAGAACCTCAACCATGGGCAACATTCACACGACCGGTCCCAATGAGGCGTTAATTGTTTCAGGTGAGCATTTTGTCAAAAGGGTTACATTTTCATCATTTACGTAGGCTTACGTTTTTCCCCCACTTCCCCTCCCTCTCTTACCCTTTTTGTTGTTGTTGTTGGAAACGCCTGTTGACTGATTTTGAAATGGTGCAATTAGGCAACCGCATTGTTGACAGGACATTGCGAATTCAGCCAGGGTTGGCGACATTTCCCTGACTTCCCTTTGATCTGTGATTGCTAAGCATTCAGCACTGAACGAAATAATATATATCAAGGAATAAATCTCTCACTTAAATACAATATATATATATATATATATTGCACTCTAAATTTAGTAATATATTTATACTTTAAAACACATTTAAGGCAAGACCTGTATATTTTTATACATTTATTTTATTGCGTATATTTTGTATTTATTTGGTTGTCTGATTGAATTGGGCGGAGTTGACTTCGCAAATTATTTATTTTTACATTTTCAAAGCCTTTGCAAAGGGTGTTAACTTGTAAGAAACAAATCTTTAAAGGTTATCAAACCTTTTTAATTCAAAAAATCATTCTGTAGAAATATTTTTGTGCTTGTATACTGGAAATAATATTACCCTTCCAGGGTATTATAATTATATTCAGAAGCTTGGTACAAAGTGAAGGAGTCATTTCCGACCCTATAAAGCATATATATTCTTGATCAGCATTAACAGGCGAATCGATCTAGACGTGTTTGGGATACTAACAAAATTTTTAAAAATTTTCCAAAATTTTATAAGGGGTTACAACGTTAAAATTTAAAAAAATTTATAAAAATTTTAAAATTTAAAAGTTTTTAACTGAATTTGCAGATTTATCTACCTAATAAAAACTAACATAGGACTGCATTCCGAATTGAAATTAATGCGTTTTTGGCTTAGCTATGAGATTTTTAAATTTTGATTTGTCAAAAAATTTCCTATAAAAATATTGTTAATATCGGTTCAAAAATGGTAATGGGCCTTCAGTCAGAAGCTCAAAAGAAGGTGAAGGAGTCATTTGCGACCCTATAAATTATATATATTCTTGATCAGCATCAACAGGGGAATCTTTTTAGCTATCTCCGGCAAAAACAAATTTTTAAAAAAATTTATTTTTTTTTTTTTACATTGATAAAGTTTTAAAAAATTTATAAAAATTTATATTTTTAAAATTTGTTAAATGGATATGCAGTTTTATTAACCTACTTAAAACTAATATAGAACAGCTTTCCGAATTGAATTTAATGCATTTTTTGCTAAGTTATGAGTTTTTTAAACATTAATAGGTCTTACAAATTTGCCATAGAAAAATATCGGTTCAAAGAATGCTGATATTTTAAGCTCGGGTTTAATTGATTTCCGATACGATCCTTTAATTTAATTGCAAACTGCAAGGGTATATAAACTTTGTATTGCTGAACCCAGCTTCTTTTCTGTTTTTTAATTCATCTCTCACGAATTCGTTATATATAATTTTGTAGTAGTGTTCTCTATAACTTTTTTTTCCTGTGTAGCCTTTGTGCTATCCATTGCGTATCCCTGGGGCCGACACTGAATGACAGCTTCCTCCGGCGACACCCAGAACGCTAAACACGGAAAAAGAGGAACGCACATAGAAAACTCCCTGATGCATATTGAATTTTCCGCAACCAAAAGTGGGGGGGAGTAGAAGAGGGGAACGCGGACAGTGATAACCACTTGTATGCACCCACCTTCGTTCTTCTTTCTCTTTTCTCCTTTCTCCAACCATCCAACCCCCAGCATCCTGGCAAACCACCCCCTGCTGATGCGTTGTCCTCTGAAGCTTGTTGCCATTTTTGCCTACGTCTCCAGTTGGGTTTTTTCCTGTGTGTGCTTTGGGCCTGGGCCTGGGCCTGGGCCAAACTTCAGTTTTCAACCCTCGCGTTGTGCGGTTGTGCGGGCATGGGTTAATGCACTCTGGCCAACCCCTAGGGGTGCCCCCCAGCCCCATCCCCTAATAGCCCAACGGTCGTCACCACCAAATCCAAAACCCAAAACCCAAACTCAAGGCCTAAAACCCAGTTGTAAGCTTAAAATGCAACTTGCACGGAGTCGTTAAGGTAATTTCATTTAATTAACTCTCCAAGGCAAACAATAGAAGAGTTTTGCTTTTCACTTTTTCTGCCATTTCCCTCAAAAAGGATATAATGAAATAATAGATTTACACGGCAAATCGATAATCCTTAAGCCTGGGAGCTTAAAGGATATTAATTAATTAATATCGATAAGTTTAGTTAATTAGGGAAATCAGGGAAAAATCTACAGAGAATTTATATTTGATTTTTGAGCATCAAGGAAATTTATGGGAATTTCGATAACCCAAAAGCTACAAGGAATTTTACTGAGAAATTTACACAGGATATCGATAACTGAATGTGAATAATATCTTAAGCTAAAGGGAATTTATCGAAGTGAAATTAATAGTACCTATTATATTTATCGTTAATCCCTAATCCTGGGAGCTTATATAATATTAATTAATCAATATCGATAAGTTTAGCTCACCAGGGAAATCAGGGAAAAATCTACAGGGAATTTATATTTGATCTTAGAGCATCAAGGAAAATTTAGACAAATTTCTATAACGCAAGAGCTATAAGGAAATTTACTGGGAAATTTACACAGGAAATCAGGAAAAACTCTACAGGGAATTTATATTTGATCTTTGAGCATCAAGGAAATTTATGGGAATTTCGATAACCTAAAAGCTACAAGGAAATTTACTTTGATATTTACACTGGATATCGATAACTGAATATGAATTATAGCTTAGACCAAAGTGTTTATATTTATTTATAAATTGCTTTAAATTAAACGAAAAATACCCAAAAAAAAGAGTTAATACAAACACTCTCCAATTAAAATTGCACACTTAAAAACGAGCAATAAAAGGGGTGTTAAAATATAATATACATGAAAAGATTTAATCATGAAAGCTTTAAGTCACCTCGAGGCGTGTGTAATGTCTCAATTAATTCTTCTTAATTAACAAAAAAAAAGGAATGTCGAATCAAGTATTAAATTATTATTCTACTTGCTTTTTATTGACTAATTTCATTGGTTATTGGTCTGAAAATCAACTCCATTCGGATCGTATCATATCCGAAGCCTTCTCCCCAATCATAAAGGCCGCCGCATTGGTGTGGGCGGTGGGTGGCACTGGAATAATGCTAGTGTCCACCACACGAAGTCTCCTCATGCCATGAACCTTTAGCTGATGATTAACCACGCTGGTGGGATCACTTTCCGGTCCCATGCGACAGGTGCCCACCTGGTGATGCAACGTATAGGATAACGTTCGAATCGAACATCGCCAGTAATCATCCGAGGCGAATTTATGACCCTCACAGCCCGGCGTAGGTCTCTGGAGCAATCTTGCCCCGATCCTTTGCAGCGCTGGCATCTCCATGATCCGCAAACTGGCCTTAATGCCATCCAATAGATACTCCACATCTTCCTCGGCCACAAAATACTTCGGGTCAATCTTGGGCCAGCCGAGAGGATTACGATCCCTTAGCCAAAGGCGACCCACAGACTCGGGATGAAATTGCATGACCAGCAGCGTAAAGTGATCCTGCTGCGCCTGTGCCAATTCTCTGTACATCCTGTCATAGATCTCATCCTTGAAATTGGCACCCAACTTGAGGCCTGTGCCCTCGTCACTGGCCAGGCTCCCAGTGACCATAATAAGTTCAATATCTGGCCAATCCTTGGGCAAAGTAGACCGTGGTGTTTTGAGGAAAGCTAATGCCTCCACTCCACCAATGGAGCTCAATCTGGTGGCAGGACTTCCAGCTAGAAGATAAGACAGAACCTCAGTGGGTGTGACCCTGGAGGTGAATGTGGTTTGACCCGTGGTATTTGTAACAATAGTGGGTCCAAAATGACACATGTGATCGTAGAGACGACGACCCACTGGTAGCTCTTTAACTATCGGAATTCCAATGGCCTTTAGATTATCTTCTGGTCCAATTCCTGACAAGATTAGTAATTGTGGCGAGTTAAAGGCTCCTGCCGAGAGGATCACCTCCTTTCGAGCCTTGAAAGTGTAGGGTTTGTTCTTGTAATGAAACTCCACACCGTAGGCAGATTTGGTGGCATCATCGATGAGGATGCGGGTCACTCGGGTATAGGTAAAGATGTGCAAATTGGAACGCAGATCTCTCACCGGTTTTATGTACGCCGAATAGGCCGAATGTCGTCGTCCATTAAGGGTCGTGGCCTGGACATATGAAACACCAAATTGTGATTCTCCATTGTAATCGGTGCGTGGTAATCCTGACTCCACAGAGGCCTCCACAAAGGCATCCACCAGTTGAGACCGGAAGCGTACATATTCCACACTCAAGGGACCACTGTGATTATGATATGGCGAATTTTCCAGCCCCTGAAGCTGGGCATTCTCGCTGCGCAGGCAATAGGGCAGGACTTCGTTGTAGCTCCAACCAGGATTACCAGCCTCTGACCAGCCATCAAAATCCCTTCGATTGCCACGATTATAGATCATATAATTGATGGAACTAGTGCCTCCTAAAACCTTACCCCTGGGCAGGGCACACTCCTGATTGTTCATGCCCAGGCAGGAGAGTTTCTGCGGCACCGATTTGTAGCCCCAATTGGAGGATGTCTGTTGAAGATAACCAGCCAGGACAGGTGTCGAATGGGCTATATTCTCCACACCACCAGCCTCCAGCAAGGCCACCTTCCATTGGGGATTCTCCGAGAGACGGGCAGCCAAGGTACAGCCAGCGGCACCGGCACCAATTACAATAAAATCATAATTGGTTAGATCCCTGGGTACTGCAATATAAGTTTAGATATATACTTTCTTCAATTATTCAATTATTGAGATCACTCACCATTTGGACGCGTTGCTTGATCTAAAAGATTGACCAATCCCACCTGGTTAAGCTGCTCCAATAGCAACCGATTGACATCTGCCCGGGCTCCATTTAGGATAAATAACAATACAATTGACAGAAGTTGGTTCATTGAGATCTTAAATGTGGAACGTGGAGTGGCATTTGCACCTGCTAATGCTGGGCAAATGAGAGACCCATCGCTGGGGGAGTTGCTTTTAAGCCATGGCATTAGCTTGGCTCCTGGACAGAACTGGACTGGAGACGGGGATGACTCAGGTGGCGGGCCATAATGCCATAATACCGCATACACATACAAAACACAGATACATTTGCACCTGCACAATGAGCTCCAAACACGGTGTCTTTTGTTGTTGCTTCTGTGGCTGTTAATCCAACGGCAGCGCCACCGACGCCGCCCAAAAACCACCATAAAAAAAACCACATACCCTGCAATTCTTTCAAAAGGGAGTTTGGGGAATCGATTTAGAGTTTGATTTTAGTTTGGAGAAATTCGATGGGAAATGTAGAAAATATCGAAGAGTTGTCGATAGTTTCACTTTTTCTACAAAATTAAATATCCATAATATTATATTTATCGATAAAATGCCTTATACAATCGTTTCAATATTTAAATGTTTATAGAAAACTAAATTTTTCTAAATACAGGCTTATTCAAAAATATATTAAATTGGGTATTAAGAAAAAAGCTTAATATAACTACAAAAATATTTATATCAATACAATATCGACTATATATTGTTTCTTTATATATATAAAACTTTAAATACATATTAATTATCGCTAACAGAATAATTTTAATATAAATAAAACATAAAAAACATATCACAACTTCCATTTACTGGAATTAGGTCAACATTTTCTTACAATAAATCCAGAGATTTCTTTTTGATTGATAAAATATCCAAAAAAAATAGGAAGTTGTATTTAACTTAAAAAATGGGATATTTTTATCGATACCATATTCCTTTATATATATAAAACTTTAATTACATATTAATTATCGATAACAGAATAATTTTAATACAGATAAGATATAGAAAACACATTACATCTACTATTTACTGGAATTAAATCAACGATCTACTATCTAAAATACTTTTTACTTACTTAGAATAAATCCAGAGATTTCTTTTTGATTTATAAAACATCCAAAATATAATAGAAAATTTGATTCAACTTCAAAAATTCAGTAAATTGTTGATGAAAATATCATAGAGACCTCAAAATGCTCATAACCCAATCGAATAATAATGGTTTTATGAATGAATTGAAATGCCAACTCCCGTGGCCCCCAGGAAGAAATAAAGCAATGAATGAAATTAAGCGTCGACACGCGGAAAATCGTTAAAGTTTATAACCAACTGAGAAGCCAAAGAACCAAATGGACTAGCAAATAGGAGAATGAAATGGGCCATTAAGCAAGGCAAAGCCCAAAGAGCGAATAAACAAATAACAACAAAAAAAAAAAAAACCTGAGGAAAATCAACAAACTAACGGCTAAAAGAATTAAGAAACCAAGAAACTTTAAACCGGTTGAAGAACTTAAAAACAAAATTTCAGCTTAATCTAGCACCAATTAGCAGTTAAGAAATTAATGAAAATGGGAGCAAAGAAGAGATGCCTGAAATCATTAGTTTTTTTGTTCTATTTTTTAGACACTATAACTTGGATATAGATAAGAGTAATACAAATATTCTCTCCTTTAATAATACTGATGTATAAATAATGATATAACTCATTAGCAATTATTTCTCCTTGATGTAAAACAAAATACCGATTAGCCGATACGATTTTGATCTTGCTAAATGCTTTCAATTAATTTTGGAAAATGTCAAAGTTACAGGGTATCAATCCAATGCTAATACCACATTTCCTGGTTTGTCCAAATGTGAAGGGAGACAGACAAGATTCTCACTCTTTTTTTTTTGTCAAGTGTTCGAGTTCGTTTAACTTTTGGCGCGTGCTCCGCGTCCACTGGGAGTGCACTCGAATCTCGATCTGTATAGGTATTACGTATACCTGTACCGTATATAAATATAAATAATTATATATTTAAATATATATATACACTCAACACTCCCAGCGCTCTTCATTTTTTTGAGTGCCGAGCATTGAACTTGATCCAAAGTGTTGCTTTCGTGGGAAGGAAACCCGTTTGCACTGCCTCAGATTCGCAGATTCGGATCGGTGCGAAGTAATATTAAGCTAGGTCATGACGTGATCTGGTTGGGATTGACCCGAAATGTTCTCGAGACCCCATAAGCTAAGGTACACTCAAAGAAATGCTGGATAACCTTTTATATCAATGCTTAAAAAACTCATAACTCAGCCAAAACAGCGTGAATTTCAATTCGGAAAGCGGCCGTATGTTAATTTTTAGCAGGGTAACAAACTGCATACTCCATTTAAAATGTGAATTTTTGGCAGATTTTTGCAAATTTTCATGATGTAACCCCTTTCCATTTTTTCAAAAAATGGGAAATTTCTGAAAAAATATTTTTTTGCTCGGAGATAGCTAGAAAGATTCGCCTGTTGATGCTGATCAAGAATATATATAGTTTATAGGGTCGGAAATGACTCCTTCACCTTCTTTTGAGCTTCTGACTACAAATATAATACCCTTTAAGAGTATAAATATATACCCTTTGAATATATTTTCAAAATAACATCATTCCTTAATATAACCATATTTTTCTCTCTTATACTTTTTAAAAAATATATGAATATGTATTTTATTGAATTTATAAGCCTAGAAAAAAAAGAATGGAGCCTAATGTTAATTAAATCAATAACTAAATATATATATTTATTTGCTCTCGTATCTGGCTTTTAGAAAACACTTCTGAACCAGTTTTGAGTGGCGATAGCTTCTCCCAAGTGTTCCAGTGTACCCATTCCCTTGGTTCCAACTTTCGTTTTGCATTTTATTGACCCATTTACATGAATCATTCGAGTTAATTCGGTATCCAAGATGATCTCTGTTGAAAAATCAACTCCATTCGGATTGTATCATATCCGCTGCCTTTTCCCCGATCATAATCGCTGCCGCATTGGTGTGTCCGGTGGATGGTCGTGGAATTATGCTAGTGTCCACCACACGAAGTCTCCTCATGCCATGAACCTTAAGCTGATGATTAACCACGCTGGTGGGATCACTTTCCGGTCCCATGCGACAGGTGGCCACCTGGTGATGCAGAGTATAGGATAACGTTCGAATCGAACATCGCCAGTAATCATCCGATGCGAATTTGTGACCCTCACAGCCCGGCACTGGTTTGTCCAGAAGCCTGGTTCCAATGGCCTGCATGGCTGGCATTTTGGAGATCCTCAAAGCCTCCTTAATTCCATCCAGCAAGTGCTCAATATCCGCCGGCACAGAGAAATATTTGGGATCAATGCGTGGCCACTCCAAAGGATTGCGATTATGCAGCCAAAGGCGTCCCACGGAAGCAGGATTAAAATCCATGATCAAAAAGCTAAAGTGATCCCGTTTCTGGAGTGCCAACTCCTTGTACATCTTCTCATAGATCTCTGCCTTGAAGTTGGCTCCCTGGGCAAGGGCAGTGCCCTCATCACTGGCCAAACTTCCGGCCACTTGGATTAATTCGATATCGGGCAATCCCGGGGCCGTCTTGGCCGAAGGCACCTTGATAAAGGTGAGTGTTTCCACACCGCCAATGCTCGAGAGGAAGGTATCGGATCTGCCCAGCAGAAATTCACTGACCACCGGTGGTCCTATGCTGGCACTGAAGAGGGTTTGACCCGTGGTATTTGTGACAAAAGTGGGTCCAAAGTGGCACATGTGATCGTACATCTTTCGTCCCACGGGCAAAGTCTTGACTATGGGAATCCCTATAGCCTTAAGGTTATCCTCTGGACCAATACCCGACAGCATTAGCAACTGAGGGGAGTTAAAGGCTCCCGCCGAGAGGATCACCTCCTTGCGGGCTTTCACCCGAAAGACTCGTCCCTGATGGGTGAACTCCGCGCCATAGGCGGTCTTGGTGGGAGTGTCGATGAGGATACGGGTTACCCTTGCCAAGGTGACTATATGCAAATTCTTGCGACTTGCCCGAATCGGTTGTATATAGGCACGAAAAGCACTATGCCGTCTGCCCTTTTGGGTGGTGGCCTGGACATAATTAACGCCCAGTTGCGTCTCTCCATTGTAATCCACCCGGGAGTGTCCTGCCTCCTGGGCACCCCTGATATAGGCATGGGCAATTCGCGTCCTATGACGCACATCCTCCACACTTAGGGGTCCACTGTGATTATGATATGGCGAGTGTTCGAAGCCCTTGAGTTGGGCATTCTCTGCGCGGAGGAAATAGGGCAAAACATCCTTGTAACTCCAGCCAGGATTACCTGCTGCCGCCCAGCCATCATATTCCCGACGATTGCCACGATTATAGATCATATAATTGATGGAACTGGTTCCTCCAAGGACCTTGCCCTTGGGCAAAGCACACTTCTTCTCGTGCATCCCGAAGCAGGCATTACGCTGCGGTGTCGATCGATAATTCCAATTTGAGGCTGTGCTCTGGAGATGTGCCGCCAGCACAGGCACCTGATGGATTAAATTCTCCACACCACCGGCCTCGATCAGGAGGACACTCCATTTGGGATTCTCCGTGAGGCGGGAGGCCAAAGTGCAACCCGCAGAGCCAGCTCCAACCACTATGAAATCATAATGCGATAGGGGTGCTGCCAAAAACAATGGAAAATTGTTATAAAATACATAATATAATATGATATAATGCTTAAAAACCACCTCACCATCGCTATACAAGGGTAAATTGACAATATTTCCTAGGCCAAGTTGTCTTAATACATCCAGATTTTGCTTATTCGAGCTGTCCAGTCTTAATCCAGGTAAGATCGGGATCAGCAGAAGCAGAAACAGAAGCCGGAAGAGCAGAAACACCTTCTTCATGGTTGCGTTTATGGACGGTAACTGAACTCTGCGGCAACGCAGCTTCACACCAAGTTGGATCTCTGACGATGCCACTGAACCGTGGTGCAAAAGGTGTATATATAGCCAGGCTTTTGTGTCTTAATAATTGAAATTAAATGATAATATAATATAGGGATATTCAAGGATACTATGGCTTAGCGATATAAATCGATATTTTTATATGACAATTTCTTAACGACAAATCCAAAATTTAAAAATCTCATAACTAAGCCAAAAATGCATTAATTTTAAGTCAGAAAGCGCCCCAAAGTTAGTTTTTAAGAGGTTAATAAATCTGCATACTCAGTTTAAAATGTAAAAAAATTCACATTTTTGTCAATTTTAATGATATCAAATTTTGGGGGAAAAAAATAAAAAAAAAATTGTAATTTTTTTTTTCTCTCGAACATGGCTAAATCGATTCGCCTGTTGATGCTGATCAAGAAATTATATAATATATGGGGTCGGAAATGACTCCTTCACTCAGTTTCAGGCTTCTGACTAAAATTATAATACTATTCTCTGAGCCCATATCTATTTATATTTTTTGTGAAAATTTTTGGTTAAGCTTAATCTTAAATATATGATAACTCGGCCAAAAATGCATTAATTTCAAATCGGAAAGCGGCCCTAAGTTAGTTTTTATGAGGTTAATAAATCTGCATACTCGGCTTAAAATGTAAAAAAATTAAAATTTTTGATCAATTTATGACAATTTTAACCTTTAAAAATTTTCAAAATTTAGAAAAAAAAAATATTTTTGTCGGACATAGCTAGAAAGATTTGTCTGTTAATGCTGATCAAGAATATATATAGTTTATAGGGTCTTAAACGATTCCTTCACTTTCTTTTAAGCTTCTGACTGAAACTATAATATCATTATTTGAGCCGATACTTATTTATATTATATATACTAAATTTATGGTTTAACTTAAGTTTTAAAATACCATAACTAAGCTAAAAATGCATTAATTTTAAATCGGAAAGCAGTCCCGTGTTAGTTTTAAGTAAAATAATAATTCTGCATACTCAGTTTAAAATGTAAAAAATTTAAAATTTTTGATATATTTTTGACAATTTTGATGATGTAAAATTAAAAAAAAAAATGTTAAAATTTTTTTTTCTGCCTAAGATAGCTAGATCGATTTGGCTGTTGATGCTGATCAAGAATATATATAGTTTATAGGGTCGGAAATGATTTCTTCATTTAGTTGTAAGCCTCTGACTAAAATTTAAATACCCTGCAAAAAGATATTTAACCAATTTCTAGTAAAATTGAGTTTATTATCTCATTAGTATTATTGAATGTTTTAAAAGGGATGTTTTAAATGTTAATTTCGTATTTTCGGTAATTTCTTTAGACCAAAGTGTTATTGAATTTTGGATTTTAATGAATTTCGTGACACTGTGGATCATCTTAATGCCGGTTTGGTTCTCCCTGGCTGATCTTTCTTCCTATCCCTTTCTTTCTCTTTTCCTCTTTCTCTTCTTTCTCTGCCTTTCTCTGTACACTTACAGAAAATATTGATATGCCAATGAAGTCAATATAAATTAGTTAAATCTTGTTAAAGATTTAACCTTACCATACATAACTTTATAGATCTTAAAACTCAAGGCTAAAAATATAAAAACTTTAATTCAAATGATATAAAGAATATCAAATCTTAAAATCATTTAAAAATTAAAATTGCAATGATATTTGATTATAATGTCATTGTTTTTCTTTTAAGGGGCATAAGGCGTAATCTTTAGGCTATAACTAACGATTTTTCCAAGTAGAAAATGATACAATTTTATAAGAAAATACTACGGATTAGCGCTATAACCTTTTCTCTCTGTGCACCTGTCTTGAAACCAATGAGTTGGATGACTTTGTTTGGCCGGGTTTTGTAGGGCTAAAACTGGCTGTGATTGCCTCAGAATTTTTATTGCCCCTTGCTAATTTTTTTAGCTTTCAGCTTGTTCTGTGTTCTCTCTCTCTTTCGTTTATTTTTCCCTGACATCTCCCATCTCTTTTTACAAGTATTCTGGCCACATCTCTGTCCCTGTCTTAGCCTCAGCCTCAGTCTTGGTTTTTGCATCTAAACCCGAGCTTGGTTCAATGGCACTTGGATGGTTGGGCAACTTGTTTATTATTATTTTATTTTTTTTTGCTTTTTTCTGGTGAATCTTTGGAGATTGGAGATTGAAGACTGAAGTACTAGAAGCGGGCACTTGAGGGTTAATATATACCAAGAGCAACCCCATAGTGACCAAAGTACAGAACAAAACCAAAGCGGATTAAACGACTTTGCGTCCAGTCTCCCCCGCAAAAAAAACTGACATGAGATGAGAAAATTAAGAAAGGATATAAAAAGGGGTGGCCTCCTATTATTGCAACGGAATCAACCCCCCAAAAGCATATTGATGCAGTTCACAGGATTTCCCTTTACAACTGAAGGATGGGTCATGTTTTGGTCATGGCAATTGCATTCACAATTTGTTTCCTTTTGTGTTTGTTCGCCTTCTTTTTTTTTATTTTTATTTAGCAACTGAAATCCGCCCTCTAAATTCATGAATATTTCAATTTTGTGTTAATGAAAAGTCTGGCAAAAAAGGAAACCATTGTAACTTGTTCTCTTGTTAAAAAAATTAAAGGGATATGGTAAAGGGTAAGCGGTTTTTATACGAGTTTTTACTTGTTAAATATACATGTTGTTTAAGAGATTTGCAGTAAATCTCGGAGTCTGAATAATCAATCAACTTCAATAAAAACAAAACTAAAGATCTAAATTTCTACAGAAAGATGATAATATTTATTTTTTCGAACGTTTAAGCACAATAAGTTTAAAAACCTGAGAGTTAGGAGACCTTAAAGTTGTTGTTTATTGCTAAAATGTATCTGTTTTTCCAGATATTCTAAAAATATAATATAGAAAATATCATAAAATTTGATATAGACAAATTTTTAATAGAAAATATCATAAAATATCGAACAAAATTGCATTTATCTGACATAAATTGAAATTTTAATATATAAATTCGTGTGCAACATTCGATATGTTGCCAGCAACAATGAATATATTCCAGTATGTTGCCGGCAACAATAAGTGTTGCTCAACATGTTCCCTACAATCACTTTCTTGTGTATGTCGACGTGTTAGATGGAAGTTTTTCTATAATAAATAAATAGAATAAATTGAAACCTAATTAAACAATGTGAATTTCCATGCAATTGTTTGTTTTTCGAAGATTTCCATGACTTTAGCTTTCTCAAATATATTTCTATATAAAAGCTTGTATATAGTATAATTGAAATAAGAATCTTTTAAGAATGCCGGCTTGGAAACCGGTTAAAAGTATCTCATTTTCGAGCTTCAAGCCAAGCTTTAAGCTTTTCATACAAAAACTAAACTGAATTTGGCTTATAGTCTACCCTTGGGCTTAGCTCAGCTCTTCTACTCCCGCAGTTATTCTCAATTTTCGACAGATTTATACCCAATCCATATACATAAATAATTCTAAGGTCAAATCGAAGCAACTTGAATGCAAAGATCAACGTTAAACCAAAGACTAACAGAAATTTTGAGACAAACAGCAGCTAAATATTCACACCGCCTTTTGTATCGTTAAAAAACAGACAGAAAACAAAAAAAAAACGAGAGTAAGCCAAAAAATCATTTCCGCAACAATAAAAAAATAGCCAAAAGAAGCAAAAAGATAGACAAGAGTGGAAACAAAGGCGTCTAATAAATCAAAACAAAGCGAAAAGAAACAAGAAAACAAAAAAAATCGTCAAACAAGCGGTCAAATTCATGGATTTCACGGATTTTTTGATTACGATGCCACAAATTGATTAGCATGAAAATTGCCAGAGCTGAAAAAGTCGATGAAATTCAATGTCAATGTCATGTTGATTAGATTTAACAAATTAACGCCAAGTTTTTGAGTTTGAAATTAATTTTTGAGGTGTGATTTTATATAAAAACTAAGGAAAATTAGCTAGTTGTTCTACTAACAATAGGATTTTAAGGAGATTTTTAATGTAAAAAAGGAGAAAACTAAATAATTTGAAAGAAACCTGAATGATAATAAAAAGAATTTTACTAAAGGAGTTATTTTTTTCCTTATATTACAAAAACATATAAGAATATATGAACAAGAAATCACTATAAATATTTGAATAAACCAAACTATGCATACATACCACAAATTATATAAATAACTAAGATTTTTACCACTTTCTCGCACTTTAATATTTTGTAATAAAAGTCAGCGGGAAACCCAGAGAAAATCTCCCATTTAGAAAACAGTTTGATGTACAATTTATATACAAAACTTATTGCGATTTATTTTAACATTTATATATATAGTCTTACGTCTCTAGACTTAATGTAGAATCAGTTCAGGCAAGACAGAATTAAAAGTTAATGCAAAAAAAAAGGTACAGAAAACAACAAAATAGAACAACAATTTTTCGAATGCCGAGCACAGCAGCCTTAACCTAGCAACGTGGGCCCCATATTTATGGGATTAATTACACAGAGGTGGGGGCCACACACACACCTGACTTTGGACTGAGAGGGAGGGACTATAATATATATACTAGGTACTACTACTACTATTGTATAAAACCATGATCCTGTTTGATCATATCCGCTGCCTTTTCGGCAATCATAAACACTGGACCATTGGGATGTCCCGACATAATCTCTGGCATAATGCTGGCATCAGCCACGCGAAGATTCTTGATGCCATGAACCCTTAAACGGGCATCGACCACAGCAGCTCGATCCGATTTGGGACCCATTTTTGCGGTTCCAGAATAATGATAAATGGTGAAGGTAAAGTGACGAACATAACAGGCCCAATAGGCCCAACTCTTGTAGGGATGCTGCTTGCAAGTGGGAATCTTACGTTCCCACAATTTGGCATTAATGGCCTCCATGCCACGTTGATTCATCAAACTAATGGCCTTCAAAAGTCCTCGAACTGAGATGTCCACATCATAGGGATGAGCAAAGTAATTGGCATGAATCAAGGGATATTTGAAGGGATCACTGCTCTTTAACATAATTCGACCGCGACTCTTGGGTCTCAAGATCATGGGGAAGATCATAAAGGCATTGAGTGACTTGTCCTCAATCTCAGCAAACAGGGAATCGTAAATGCTCTTCTTTAAACCAAAGGCTCGGGATATAGCCGGATTGGAGGACATGGATCCACCGACCAAGAACAGCTCAATATCTGGCCAACCATCCTCATCGCGTTCATGATCCAAATCCCAGAAAGCAATTGCCTCACAGCCACCGGGTGAGCCATAGGGACCCTCCATTCTATTAAATCTATTGATCAAAGTGGGATCAGCGAAATCCTCAAACTTCAAAGAAGTGGCATTTGTGGTGAAGGTAACCGCCGGTGCCGTGTGATCCTGAAGATTATAACCCACGGCTAGATCAGCAATTGGTTTAATTCCCACCTCTCTGAGATGTTTGGCGGGACCCACACCTGATAACATTAACAATTGTGGTGTATTGATAGCTCCTGCGGAAACAATGACCTCTTTTCTGGCCAAAATCTTGTGCATCCTTCCATCTGTTTGAACCATAATGCCATAGGCAGTCTTGGTCTGTGGATCAATTAGAACTTTGGTGACCAAAGCATGTTTCTTTACATGCAAATTGCTACGTTTACCCTTCAGGGGATACAAATAGGCACGATTGGAGCTCCATCTGGTTGAATTCCTAGTGGTGGTATGCAGGAAAGCCACTCCATTTTGGATTCTACCATTATAATCTCTGTACTTGAGACCATCCTGCTGGGCGGCATCCACAAAGGCTTCGGCAATCTTGGAACGCCAATTCACATAGCTCACTTTGACGGGACCATTGCGACCCACATAATCCTCCTCGGCATCGGGTACACTGCTACCTTCGTATTTCTTGAAATATGGCAGGACATCCTTGAAACTCCAACCCGGATTGCCCAGCTCCTCCCAGCGATCATAATCCCGACGATTGCCACGGGTATACATCATATAGTTGAGCACAGAACTGCCACCAACTACCTTCCCGCGTGGCCAATTGCATCTATTGTTATTCATGGCCAGACAGGCATGATCCGACGGTTGTGTCCTATACTTCCAATTCATTTCACCCAACTGCAGGAAATGTGCCACAATGGGGACATCCATGACCAAGCGTTCGGGTCCGCCGGCCTCCAGGAGGAGTACACGCCACTGGGGATTCTCCGAGAGACGGGCAGCGAGGGCACAACCCGCTGTGCCAGCTCCCACAACTATGAAATCATATTCCGAATCCATAACCAGATTATTGTCAAAGTTCTCCAACTCGAGATCCGCTTGACCGCGTCGCAGGAAATTGATAGTCTCAAAGAGGACATTGTTCTCCTGGGCCAAGCCGGCACAGGTCCAAAAGATTAGGCACACAGCCGCAATTAATACGGATTTTCGACAAGTGCCCATTATCACTTCTTCACTTTGAGTCACCAGAAAAAAAATCTACTCGATCGATACGAGATTCTTTGGAAGTTTTGGTGTAACTTGAACGCGATCGCGTGCGTGTTGCCCAATCGGTTTCGGAACTAGAAATGCTGACAAATGCGTTGGCCAAGTTCAATTTAATATTAAATTCAGCCCCCGGATTCGGCCGAAGCCGAAGTTTTTTTTTTTTTTGTTTCGACGTTCGGCATTCGGCTCCAAGAGATCGCAGCCAAGAGCCAAGAATCTTCAAATCCACCGAAAAAGAGACTCAGCATGACTGTGGACACGTTCACAGTCACCAGAGAGACACAAAGCCAAGTTAAGTTTAAGAAAAAATAATGAAAAAGAAACTGAAAGCTCGGAGATTTTGACATTGACTTGAGCCGATCGCTTCCAATCGCTGGTTAGATGTCTTGGCAAAGATCGCAAAGATCGCAAAGATCACAAGATCGGAGATCACAAATGCGGAAGCCAGTTATCAACAATTAAAGGGCTTTTCCAAGGGCTAGAAATAAACCATCAAATACATAAAATTAGAACAAGATCTTCTCTTTACTAATACTATATAATAATTATAAAAAAGTATGGTTGAATCTTGTCTTTGTTGAGGCGGAGTTCTCAGAGAAACCAGTTGTAATCATTATAATATTTTAAATGTCAAAAAAAGTTAATATCTCTTCGCTTTATTAAGCTTAATATAAAGATGTTCTGGAATCTATATTATGTATCTGCAATTTACATAATTCATGAGTTTTCTCTACGCTTCAAAAATATTATATAAACTAATAAATAATCACAATTTAAATAAATACCAATTGATAAATTTATCAATATTTTATAATATTTTTGGTTTACTTAAAGTAACGATATTATTGATTATAAATTCTACAAAAATAAATTTGTAAAATATTGAAATTCTGTTATATATACATTCATTTATTCTAAATATTATTATTTTCATTAAAAACAAACAACTTTACACATTTATCGCTCTCATTTTATCAATTAGAATTCTATTATTGATCAGTGGTAACTTTAAGCTTAGATCAATCAAGAAATAACACTAAATCAGAAGCTCATTTAGAATTAATTTCTAACAATTACAATTCCCTGACAATCTGCTTGAATTCTAAGCTTAAAGTACTTCTTAACACTAAATGAACTTTGTGAATGAGTATCAACTATAATTTAAAGTGATTCTTATAATAACCATATAATTTTGTACAGATGCCATGTTTTATTTATATATCAATGAACTAGAAAAATCACTCGTTTTAAATGCCAGATGTTTACTAAAATCACTCTTAAAATTATAACAAAAAAAGGTACTTAAACTAACTCCTAGTTCTGCAAGTAATTATGATCCTCTTTGATCATATCAGCCGCCTTCTCTGCGATTAGATAAACGGGTCCATTGGGATGACCTGATACTAGGTAGGGCATAATACTGGCATCCACCACACGTAGATTCCCAAGGCCATGGACTTTCAAACGGGCATCCACCACAGCTGAGGGATCTTTCCTGGGTCCCATTTTGGCCGTTCCGGAATAATGATAAATAGTGAAGGTGAAGTGACGGGCATAACAGGCCCAATACTCACTACTCCGCCACTTGTGTTGCTCACATCCTGGCAGACGTTTCTCCAAGAGTCTAGCTCCAATATCCTTGAAGGCCGGTTTCTCCAACAACCTCACAGCCTGTTCAATACCACGAACCGTAATATTAAGATCATAGGGATCAGCAAAGTAATTGGCATAGATCAAGGGATGCTCGGTGGGCTCTCGACTCTTTAGCTTAATCCTACCACGACTTTTGGCCCGCAGAATCATGGGGAAAATCATGAAACCATTGGCACTCTGACGTTCCAGCTCTCCGTACATGCTCTCATATATCTCCTCCCTGATGCCCAGGGCCAGTTTTAAAGCAATATTCGTCTGGAGACCACCGCCCACCACAAAGATCTCCATGTCGGCCCATCCATCGGGATTTGTGGGATCATCGAGGGCATAAAATGAGATGGCTTCCACGCCACCGGGTATTCGTAGCACTCCGCGACCCTTGAGGAACTCTCCAATAACCTCGATACGGAACATTTCCTGAACCTGCAGGGAACTCACATTGCACAGAGCACTCACCGCCGGAGCTATATGATCTTGGAGGTTATAACCCACTGCCAGATCGGCCAAAGGTTTAATACCCATCTCCCTGAGATGTTTGGCAGGACCCACACCGGATAGCATTAGCAATTGTGGAGTATTAATAGCTCCCGCTGATAAAATCACCTCTTTTCGGGCCAATATCTTTAGGGTTTTGCCATTAATTCTTACCATAATCCCATAAGCACTCTTTGTCTTTGGATCAATCAGTATTTTGGTGACCAGAGCATTCTTTTGCACATGCAAATTGCTGCGACTTCCCTTCAAGGGATACAGATAGGCACGATTGGAGCTCCATCTGGTTTCATTGTAGATATTCGCCTGGAGATAGGATACTCTCAATTGCTTGGCTCCATTGTAATCTCCGCGAGGTAATCCCTCATCCTGACTGGCGGCCACAAAGGCCTCCGCTATGCGTGTCCTTGTCTTGGAGTAACTTATCTTCACGGGCCCCTCACGACCCACAAAATCTTCCTCGGCATCGGGTATTGTGCTGCCTTCGTATTTCTTGAAATATGGTAAAAGTTCATTGAAACTCCAACCGGGATTCCCTAGACTAGCCCAGCGATCATAATCCCTGCGATTGCCTCGTGTGAACATCATATAATTGAGGGTGCTACTTCCACCCATCACCTTGCCCCTTGGCCAATTGCATCTTCGGTTCTTCATGGCCAGACAGTAGTTGTTCGAAGGCTCTGTCTTATATTTCCAATTGATATCACCCAACTGCAGGAGATGGGCCACAATGGGTATATCCATGACATAGTTTTCGGGTCCGCCGGCCTCCAGGAGGAGTACACGCCACTGGGGATTCTCGGAGAGACGGGCAGCGAGGGCACAACCCGCTGTACCGGCACCCACAACTATGAAATCATATTTTGTGGCCAACGGTTGACGCTCATCCAGATTCTCCAGATCCAATTGGGCCTGACCACGTCGCAGAATCTCTAGGGTATCGAACAGTGAATTACCCGAGTAACTTTGACCCGCCACAGTCACTGCTAATCCCAGCCAGAAAAGGATGAGCCTGGAGGATGGTGGCGACCAATCCATGGCAATCCATGTCCGTATCCAAATCCAAGTCATTGAAGCGTCATGATTGTGATGCAGCCGGACGCACTCGACTATCGCGATCGACTGACCGCAGTACTGAGAGTTTTGTCGAGGGAAACTGCCTTTGAAAACTGCATCTAAATCGGCGACATGCGGGGCCCTGCATTGTTGACAATTACCAAATGATCGTGGTCCAAGTTACACAGGAAAAAAATCACAAAAAAACCCTTAAACTTTATAATATATTTCACACTTTACTAAAAGATGTAGGTCATAATTAAAAATGATTCTAGAAAATCACCTGGAACTTGATTTAAAATGTAAACTCTAACCAGAAATTACTAACCATTAAATAGCAATTAATATTTCAATAATTTAATAGATTGTTTAGATATATTTCTCAGTGCATTTGTTTGTGATTTTTAGTTCGTGTCTAACCGGTAGCTATCTTTTATGTAATTAATCACAGTGCAATCGATCCAAGTCCATAAGCAATCAGCTGTAAAATTAAATTCATTTAAGAATCTGCAAATGACAGTTTACTTTACGTCATCTATTATAATTTTCTGTTTAAATTATGGGCTTGAATACAGAACAATTGATTAATAATCAATACGAAATGGAAAATCTAAGTATTAATCAACCAAATGATGTATAAATAGATATTCATTTGAATATATATGATAAACGTTGTAAAATGAATAAGATTAATTTCTTTGATTAACTTTAGCTTAAGAAAAGCTTAACCAAGGTCATGTATGATGCACTTTATGCAAAATTCTATTTTATTCAAGAAATATTTATTAGAGAAGAATCAATAATGATGCAGATATTGCATAATAGATTTTCCAATAGAACATTATATGAATAAATTCTTTTGAATAAATTACACAACAATCATAGATATTTTGCAGCTTTGAAAGTTCATTAAAATATATAGATAGATAGATAGATATATATATATATATATATATATCCCTTAATTTATGCATTTGTTTCAAAGATCGTAAAAGGCAACAATCGCCACTCGTAACTAGTGAATGGAGTTGTAATGTTTGTTTATTTTTCTTTTTTTTCCGTTTGCCTGCTACATTGTTTACTGAATAATTTTATAATTATTTCCGCTTGCATGTGAATTCGTGAGCTTAGAATGGGACAGTCTTAATATAAATATATGTACAAATATATATATATATATATATGGAAAAATTGTCAAGATCCCAAAGCAGCCGACCGCAACCGTACTGACATACTAACTGAAAAAAAGAAGAAAAACAAAATGAAAATAAATTAAGAAGCTGCTTAATGATTTTTTGATGGCATTGTTGCACCAAGAAAAAATAAATATATATATATATTTTCATATATTAAGTACTTTGCAACAGGACAATTCCAGGGGGAGTATTTAGCGTTGGATCGCAGGAGGAATATCAATGAGCCCATAAAGAACCTTTTGTGGCAGGGCTCCAAGGGCAGTCAGCAGCATCCAGCATCCAGCATCCAGCATCCAGCATCCAGCATCCGGCTCTCTTGGCGGCACTCAAGAACCGATGACATTCAGGTCCACGAATATACTTTGGAGTCAAGGCTGTCGAGAGGGTCTTGCGGCTTCCAATTTTGCAATTTGTCTGCGTTTTGCGATACGCGCAAGCTTCAAGTTCGTTGAGCTCCCATTCGCAAAGATGCACAGAGAGAAAAGTTATGGGAATTATAAATATATAGGAATGAGAATTTTAAAAAATTATAATAATAATGTGTGAATTCATTTCTCATATTTTTACAGCCCTACAGAGTATTATAATTTTAGTCAGAAGCTTAAAACTATGTGAAGGAGTCATTTCCGACCCCATAAATCATATATATTCTTGATCAGCATTAATAGGGGAATCGATCTAGACATGTCCGGCAAAAATTTATTTTCTTGCAAAATTTTGAAAATTTTCAAAGGTTAAAAAAGGTTTAAAATTTATCCAAAATTTTTAATTTTTTTACATTTTTAACCGAGTATGCAGAATTATTGCCCTGACAAAAACTAACATTGGAACGTTCTCCGATTTGAAATTAATGCATTTTTGGCTTAGTTATGGATTTTTTAAATTTTAATTTGTCCAAAAAATTTGCATATAAAAATATAGTTAATATCCATTAAAAAATGGTAATGCACCTTCAGTCAGAAGCTCAAAAGAAAGTGAAGGAGTCATTTCCGACCCCATAAATCATATATATTCGTGATCAGTATCAAAAGGGGAATCAATCTGGACATGTTTGGGAGAAAACATTTTTTACGAATTTTTTCAAAATTTTAAAAGTGGTTACATCGTTCAAATTGTAAAAAAATCGATAAAAATTTAATTTTTTTCAATTTTATATTGAGTATGCAGTTTTATTATCTTACTAACAACTAACATAGGGCCGTTGTCCGAATTAAAATTAGAGCATTATTTGCTGAGTTATGAGATTTTTTAACTTTGATTTTTTGATCAAATTGCTAATACAAAATTGGTAAATATTGACTAAAAAAATGGTATTACAATTTTAGTCAGAAGTTTTTAAATTTGAGAAGGAGTCGTTTCCGACCCCATAAATCATATATATTCGTGATCAGCATCAATAGGGGAATCTTTCTAGCTATGTCCGTCGAAAATTAAATTTTTTTCAAAATTTTGAAAATTTTATAAGTGTTTACATCGTTAAAATATTCAAAAATTGTTAAATTTTTTACATTTTATATTGAGTATGCAAATTGATTATTCTACTTAAAACTAACATAGGACTGCTTTCCGATTTGAAATTAATGCATTTTTGGTTGAGTTATGTGTTTTGCAAACATTGCATTGTCGTAAAAATTTTCATATAATAATATTAATACAATAAATATTGATAACAATAATGCAAATAATTTAAGTTTAGTTATGAACGATTTCCGATCCGATCCCATTTATTTGAAATTTAACTATATTTTATATACATCTTATTTGTAATTTTAAATATTTATACCTTAATATTTTCCCTGATTCTGATTCCTATAATGACACAGATTTTTCTGCAAGTGTATTGGCTAACGGCAATTAATGCTTTGGGTCTGACTATCGATTGGTATTGTGCTGCCTCGTTGTCGCTATTTTTTTTTTTTCTGTTCGCATAAAGTCAAGAATTTAAGCAAACTCGTCGTCTTTGACCGACTTTTCATAGTTGGCAACGTCTGATTTTGGCCAAGTTGCTCTTTTGCACTGACTTTAATCTATTATATAGATATATATATATATATATTTTCTTGGCGGGCCTCGACCATGCCATGCCATGTCTTTATTGCGTTTTTGACACTCGATTTTGACATTCGTTGCGGTTCGATTGGGATGAGTTTGCCTCGTTTGTAATTACAAATTTGGTAGCTATTTCCCAATCCGTAGAGATCAGAGATGGTTCTTAGCCAAAATCAAGTCTTTTTAAGCCGAAATCATTAATTGCATTGCGTTCGATCATCATGACAAAGCAATTCATTAGGCTTCACAACAAAAATTTGCATAGATTTGTATAGTAAAGCTCTGATTTTATATTTCTTGGTTCCCTGATTAAAGCCAAAAAAACCAGTTGTTACCAAAATAACTAGTAAATATTTGCCAAACACTTGAGAGACGCCCCGAAGCTATAACTATTTTATTACAAAATTTCAAGGCTGCGAAAGAACAAGAAACTAGATAAAGTGGGGCTTAAAAAGGAGAGGAATTGAGTTTAAAGATTTATATAAAAATTTATTTGTTTAGTGTTTCGAAACATGTAAATTTAAAAGGAAACTCTTAAACCTTTGATTCTACAAAAACTACTACACAAAATGTATAAAGTAGGCTGGCTATATAGTATCATTATCTTTAGTTAGTTCCATAATGCCATAACAAAATTAGCCTCTGTCTGACCTGTTTGTTTCAGGTCATATTCTCTGCCTTTGAAAAAATTATATATTCAAATATCCTAGACCTTCAAAATTCTAAATAAAAATATTTCCAAAAAAAAAGAAAAAAGGAAGAAAAGAAGAAAACGAATTAAACTATGGCCGCCATGTCACTTGTTGTACGCGAATGCCAGCCAAGGATTAGCAATTACCAAGTGTCTTCGCTTCAATTGGAAACCAGGAATGATCCCAAAGACATTGATAGCTCATCGCTATGCCTTCGCTCACCGATTCCCATGGATTCAAATGATAACCTGGGACGAAAGCAAATCAGATGTAATTTCCTGTATAGAAATCAATTCCATAGCAGTTTCTTGGGCAATGGTAATGAGAGAGAGGTGGATGCCATATCCATGAAGAATGATACCGAAGCCGATGCCGATGCTGTGACACTTGCAACTCTAACCAGCAGGCAGAATATATCATTGCAGCGAGAGGAGGAGCTAAGGGTGTTGCAGGAGCAACAGAACCAGGAGCAGGTACTTCCATCGGGCACATTTATCCGCCCAAAAACGGTGCCGGATAGCAAGTGCTCGGGTTTCCTTAGAGTCCTGGCCCGCAGCCTTGAGCATTGTTCGGAGAGAATTGCCGCTGGCTTTGGTCTTAGCCGGCAGCAGACAGCTTGGTACAAACACTGCTGGCATACACCCGGAACAGAGTCCCAGAGGATCCATGAATTGGGATGCCAGCCCAGGTCAATGATCTTTATGCCAGTCACCGAGGATTTAATGCCCACAAGCACGCCGAGCTCTACAACGCTGTGAGGGATCCAGACTTCAACTCCAATCCAAACTCCCCCAAAGCTGAAGCCTTCTCTTTGAATTTGAGGCTTTTGAAACAAATTTAAACAACAAGAATGAATAAAAAACATTAGTAATTTTCTATATTTAAAGACTTTAAAGTAGGGAAATATATAGCCAGTAATATGTTGATCTTTGTGCAACAAAGAAACAAAATCCCCCCGATAAATATTTACCACAAACAAACAGTTGAGAGAGACGAGTGAGGTTCATTATCGTTTGCTTGAGAATTCCATTCAATATTATTGCACTTTATTGTGATTTCCATTGATTTTCATGTTTCAATTACAAACGAACCGACAAATCGGCGAAAACAAATCTTGTAGGAAGTCAAAAAGCCATCGAAATGAATCAATTATTGAGACTGAGACTGAGAGACTTCCCCCAAGTGGGCTTTTTCAAGAGACCGCAGCAAATCGATTCATTTGCAGATGTCGATGATGATTGGACATGACAAAGCAGAACACAGAAGTTGAATAACATTTTGTGTTCATTTATAATGATAATAACAATAGTAATAATTGTTATAAGTATATTCACCTATTCGGATTCCAATTCCGTAGATTTTTCATAGATACAAAGCAAACAGATACACAGATCAAATCAAATATTTACTGTCGACCACTAAATCCCATTAAAGTGTGCAATTATTTGAGCCATGGTTCGATTGTCTTTTGTGTTATGATCAATGGCCAATTGAAGAGTACGTGACGCCAACACATACTCCATAAACTCGATAAAAAGCTATTAAAGTCAGGAAGTTGGATCGGAAATAACGAAGAGATATTTTATCTGGGGTTCAGGGATCAAGATTAAAGCAAATATGTTCTTATAAATAGAAATAATTGGTTATAAAGTACAGAAAATATAATTATTTAAACTAGAGATGTTAGAATAGATCGATAAATTCATTGAACCTTTAAAAATGCTTTATATATACATTAAATCGATATTTTGTTTGTATATCGGAATTTTCCCATGAGTTCCAAACTAAAGAAGGCAGAAAAGATCTTTGTATTGATATTAAGTTATTACTTAATAAATAACAAATAAAATATTTTATCATCTAATTTTGTTTGTTTTTAATATGATATATGTTGTACGGTGTTTCAGATATTAAGATCAAACTGAACATATATTCTGTAAGATCTGTTATATAGATATTATATCATTAAATTAAATGTTGTTACATTTTTAAAAATTCGATAAACAAATCATTACAATGGTTTAGATATAATGATGTTAAGCATGATATATTTGTTTATTGAATACATCATTTTAAATTCTTCCCCACAGACATACCCAATATATTACTATATTTTAATTAGTCATCTTCTTCCGTTTCTATTTATCCAAAAAAATGTACCAAAACGACCTCCGTCTTGTTAACTGAATAGTTCTTAATAATCAAAGCACCAAAATTTTCCCACTAATAAAAAAGAAACCTTTCCGTTGCTAACCCAAGGTCACTCAAAGTGACTAAGAATTTCTTGAGTCTCTGATAATTATATAAGCCGAAAGGTCTAAAAGGTTGACTCTAACTCTTGCCTGATTGGCACCTTTGTAACAACCAAATAACTGGCTGTTCAGGTTCAAAGTGGCACTCCACAGGTAGCATATATATATATTTATATATATATGGGTCACTAATCACGATCCAAGGTCATTGAGAGACGAAACCTGATCATTACACACTTCCGCTGTTGGAGTTTGATGTAAGAATGCTATGAATGCCAATGAATACTAAGGGCCCTAAGCCCTTAATAATGTATAATTCTTAAAATTGATCATGATTTATAGCAACCAATTAATATTTCCACACATTAATATATATATCTCTCTTTTATTTACAGGTGAGTAACTGAATGAATATGGAAATGCAAATGCCGATGTCGAGAGATCAAGTTCATTGGGTCTGGGTCAACTGCTGTTGCTTGTCTAACGGAGTCCAACAAGTTGATTGACCTCTAACTGGAACGGTAACACATGTCAGAGCCGGAAGTTATCTGCAGATGATCCGCAGATACTTCCGCTGGCTAGCCCTTGACCCGCTTTCCCATTTTCCTTTGTGCTTTTGTTATTTTTTTGCAGCTATCAAAAAAATGTTGGCAATTTTGCATAAAACTATAAAAAATACGAGATATCTGCATAGTCTAGGGCAAGTCCGTCAAGTTTTAGGGAAATTTCGTACTTCTTTTATTTATTTATTTTATTTTTAAAGTGGTCACGTAGACGTTCAGTCTCCAACTGGGTTTAGGGGTAGCACGTGGCGTATACGTAATGTTTTAGAGAATGATTAATGAAAATTAACATGACATACTCATAAGAAATAAGAAATTAATGTTTATAAAGAAAATAATACGTTTTAATATATCGAGAAATATATAAAGCTCAATATTACTTCGAAAATATCTTAAAATTTCATCTATCAACATTTGAAATATAATATTTATAGTTGAAATATTAATACTATCGAATAAATATCGGAAATAACATGCCAAAAATATTGCAATCTTTGATATATCAAAAAATATCGTATAGAACGTTGAAAAATGTATATTACCGATATAATATTAAATGAAAATATGGTACATTTTAATATTTCGAATTTTTAAATACTACATATTAAATATATATATATATATATATTAAATTTGAACATTAAAATATTAATATTATAGAAAAAATATACAACATTTTAGCTTGAAACCTTGAACTTGGCTAAACCATCGCCGCCACAACGATTATATTCGTATGACTTAAGCTCAATGCTCGTGTTTGTTGTAAATTGCTCGTTGTCTTGGACATTTTGCATTAATTAGATATCAAATCTGGTTTTTTGTGATAATCTCATCATGATTCGTTAGAACCAAAATTTGGAACAGGGACAGGGACCATATACTTAGCACATCTTCTTCCGATATATCGGAAATGGGTGATTTTATTATTATTTTTTTTTATATTTAAGTTAATTTGATTAGACCAACTTTAGAGTTGGTGTTTCCTTCCGGCTTCCGATGCTGCTCGTATAACATGAAAATTGTTGACCAAGGTTGCTTTGCCTGTCAGAATAGATGATTTATAGCACTTGGACTTGGTATTTTGACTGGGCCAGTTTAGTGGTCATATATCTTGTATCTATTACCAAGGGGCGTTGCTAATACAACTATCTATATATGTATATATATACAGTTTAACTGTTAAAATGGTTGTTGGTAATTAAATTTGTTGCCTTGCGTGCTTTTGTGTCTTTTTTATGACCGCGCCCAAAAGTTAGGCTATATATTAGCACGAAAGTCCAAAGCAGAGTTGACAAAAACATATACAAAATGTGTATATAGGTTTATGATTTAATATCATAAAAATATTTAAAATAATAAAGTTATTAACATATAATATCTTCTTCAGAAAGAAAAACAATTTATCAAGATTGTAAAAAGAACTATTTATGCTTTTTAGAAAATTATATAAAAAGCAACTAAATTCGTAAAACCCTTCAATATAATTCAAACAAAATTACCAAAAATATTAACCAATATTTTCTTTGACAAAATACAGCAATCGAATTAAGGTATAGACCATAAATATAAATCAGTCACGCAATTTGCTGCTTTTGCTTTTGCTTTTGCAGCTTTTGCTTACCTCATTGTGGCGTTGCCTGCTTTTTGGCTGTAAGCAAATAATAATCTAAAATAATGAAATTCCTTTAACGCTTTTTTTATGCTTCATTTATGCAAATTTAATTTATTAAATAGAATGTCATTTAAATAATGCGTATGTGTGTGTTTATGGGAAGGGTGTTACCTATAAATAGTCAAACAATATACATATATATATAATAAAATTATCTAATTCTAGTTCTTAGCATAAATAATACGTAACCAGAAAAAAAAGAGATTGATAACAATAACTAAAGATAGGGATATATCTAGGAATACAGCATTTAGTTGGAAAGCGTGTTGTTAGCATTTGTTTATATAAATATACAATATATATTTAATCTATGACTCGATTTTTGTAATTAGCTTTCTGCTTGTTCGTCTTGCCTTGGATTTTCTTTTGTTTCTTTTTTTGATTGTGGATGAGATTCAAAAGATACTCTTCTTTATAAAAGATTCTTTTAATTCTTTAGCTGATTTTGAATAGGGACACTGGTAAGACTATATAAAGAGTAAGATGCATAACGTGATACGTTTTAGAGCTGTCTCTAGGATATTTTAAAATCAATTTTTCAATTTTTTCTCTCTTAAATTTGTTTGATTTTTCGAGCTTAAGTTTAAATATATGTGCGTTATGCATTTTATTTTTTATATAGTCTTTGGTGTATGCTTAAAGTTGGTTCTTTTTTTTCATATCTTCATTTTTATATTGAAAGATTGGATAAATCTGGTCTCTTCTCTGGTGCATTTCCCTTTCGACAAGTTAACTTTTAGCAATGGCAAACATTGAGTGTTTTTAAAGCTAATGGACCCCTGAGCACAAAATCTGGAGCTGACTGATGATCTCTCCCCTTTTAACTAACTATCCGATGACAGTGATGTGGTGTTGCCTTTGAAATTACTTGTACTACTACTACTACTACTTCCGCTGCTCTCCAGGATATCTATGAGTGTCCTTGGGGTGGTGGTTATGTTGCTATTACTCCCATCGATAGGAGGTGGAGAGACTGTCACTCCTTGGATCACCACACCACTTGCCGCTGGCTCAGCATCCTGAATTGTTGCCTGCCGTTTAACCTTGTACTCGGGATTTGTTAGCCAATCCTCTTTGATGAGATCGGCACCCTTTTCTGCAATCATAATGACCGGAGCATTAGTATTTCCACTACTAATCGTTGGCATTATGCTGGCATCGATCACACGAAGTCCACGGACGCCATAGACTCGGAGACGAGGATCCACAACCGCCTCGGGATCCCAGGCAGGACCCATTTTCGCTGTGCCACATGGATGATAGATGGTCATCGAAATGGTACGAACATGACACTCCAAATAGGCATCCGAAAGGAATTTATGTTGCTTACAATTTGGCAAAGGTTTTCGCCACAATCTCGAACCGAATTGCTTAAAGACCTGAGCCTCGGCCACACGTAGAGCTATCTTGGCACCTTCAACCAGTGTCTTGGCATCCAATGGATCATCAAAGTAATTGGCATTAATTAGGGGATAATGAAAGGGATTAGCCGAACGTAACTTCACCGAACCCCTCGATCTGGGACGTAATAGAAGAGGCATTATTGTCCAACTATCCTTATTGGCTATGGGATGATAGACCTCCTGATAGACGGATTCCTTTAGACCCAACACCTTCTTCACTCTGGCACCATTATCCGAATTAATCGATGCCGGAGCCATATGAAATTGTATATCCGGCCAGTCGAGACTACGATTGGAGTATGGTGTATGGACAAAGGCCAAACCCTCAACACCACCCAGAGTGGTCATGGGTCCACGTTCTCTCAAAACATACTGAAAGGTCACAGCTGTGGGATTGAAACGATCCTGAACAATGGCCACAGGTTTATCCACTAGAAATGTTAATCCACCCATTCCGACATGATCCTGCATATTCTCACCCACGGGGAGATCCTGAAGGACACGTATTCCATGCTTTTCCAAATGTTTCCGTGGTCCCAGGCCCGATAGCATCATCAATTGTGGTGTATTTATGGCTCCGGCTGAGAGGATTACTTCCCTTCTGGCTGATATTCTGTAGACTTTTCCATGTTTTACAAATTCCACCGCTTGGGCACGCATTGTCCCTGGTTCCACAATGATTCTGGTGACATGGGAATTCATTGAGAGATGGAAATTCTTACGCTGCCTGATGGGTCGCAGAAAGGCCTTGGCTGTGGAGCAACGTGATCCTCGTCGTATCGTTCCCTGGGCAATCATAAATCCCGCCTGTTGAGCTCCATTGATATCACGATTATCATAACCCATTTGTGTTCCAGCTTCCACGAAGGCAGCCACCAGTGGAGAATGCCATGGTGATTCCTGCACAGTTAGTAAACCACCGCGACCATGATATTGATTATTAGCCAAATATGGATTACGATTATCCTCTGACTTTTTGAAATAGCGCAAAACATGATCATAATCCCAGCCAGGATTACCCAATGAAGCCCAATGATCATAATCATTACGATTTCCACGTACATAGAGCATATAATTCAGGACTGAACTGCCACCAAGTACACGTCCTCTGGGCCAATTACAACGATTATTTTGCATTCCCAAACAGGCCTTGGTTGAGGGTTCCGTCTTGTAACCCCAATCCAATTTACTCAATTGCAAATATGCCGCCAAAGAAGGTACATCCGAGATCTCATTCTCATCGGGACCAGCTTCAATGAGCAAAACTTTCCATTTTCTCACTTCACTGAGACGATTGGCCACAACAGCACCTGCTGAACCACTGCCCACCACTATGAAATCATATTCAGGATATAGGTTTAATTGATCCAATGGTCTTGATTCAGGATCTACAGCATCATAGCGATAATATGTGATGGCAGCCAGCATTAGGGGGATTAACCAAAGCCCAGTGGTTACCACACCAAATGTGGACTTTATCACAGTGGTTATAAAGAGGAGATTAAGCACCATTTTGAAAGGGGGTTTATTGGAATTGGAAGTCTGGAGCAGGTTTATTAAGGGATTTTTATCCTGTCGGGTTGTTCTTTATCCTTTTGTTGTTTTTATAAATGAATGTTGTATGGTTTTCTTCTCTCCAATTCTAGGATCTAGCGTTTCTTTCTTTTGTGCATGGCTAAGCTACGGGTTTTGCTTGGGCTTTAAATATGCTTTACTTTGGATGGTTTTGAAGCGGGTTTCTAGGTTGATTTTCTAGTTAGTTTCTTTAGAGTTTATCCAGAATTTTTCTTACTATTTTGAATGGAGAAGAATTAGCTTGAGCCTTGGTTTCTGTAATTTAACAGTTTTAAAAGGGAGTTAAGTTGTTTCAAGTTCTGTAATTACTTGTTAATTATTGAAGTTATATTTTCCTTGTCGTTGCTGATTATTCAGTTACTATTTTTGTAAATTCTTGCTGATCTTCCAGTTACTGTTTTCCTTCTCCTTGCTAATCTTCCAGTTAATATTCTCTTTGTCTTTGCTGATCTTCCAGTTAATATTCTCCTTGATTTTACTGATCTTTTAGTTAGTATTATCCTTATTCTTGTTTATAGAGTATTCAGTAACTATTGGATAACTATTTTCCTTGTTCTTGTCCAGTACCTTTTTTCCTTTTAATAGTTCCTTAAATCCCTTAAGCATTTGTGTTAATTTGTTTTAATCCTGGTGCTCTCCTTTGTGCTTGTCGTCAGCTAACTGAAAATAAAATAGAAATAAGACAATGAATAGGAGGTTTAAATAGTTACAAAATAATTAGACATAAAAGAGCTTTAATATCTTAGAAAGAGAAATAAAGAAACACAAAAACAGCAATCTAATTGAGTTACCCAAAACTAGACTTAATTTGGAATTTAGCCAAGATTACTTCACTGGAGATTGTGCATTCATGTTACCAAATTTTGAGGTGCAACTTTGTGCCACTCTTCTCCTTTTTGTATTCAGCGAACCGTAGACAAATACTAACCATTATAATACCTTTCCCAATCTATAGCCACATTCTAAAGCATAATTAAATGATTGTAAATTCGATGAGCTGATTTACTTAACTTAACAACTTGCTCAACTCAACTCCAATGGATTGCAACAAAACTGTTAAATGGTAAAACCTACATTTCCCTAACCAATTTCGTTGATATATGTTAACACCAACGACCTTGACGATATAGCTGGCCACATTTCCCAAAGGGGGAGACTTGTTAGCGGCTTTTTCAAAATGTAAGCCACGTAAATGCATTTAACCATCTTTCATTTGTTTGTCTTTCAAATTCGTTGGTCGTTTTCGGTTGGATTACAACAATAACTTGGAGATATATATATATATATATTAACTGACGTAACCCGGCAAGAGACCCTAAAGTTTTATTTTTGCCTTGTTTTTTTCCCTCGTAATTGGCGTGCTACGAAATTTTGTTTGGGTTTTCGATTCGATTCGATTGTATTACGAGCATTTTTGTATCTAAGCTGAGCTTCAAGCTGAATCTGGGAAAAATAAAGCCGAACAAAAATATATATAAATGTTGACACATGCTTATTTTATTTTCAAATATATGTTTGTATATATATTTCTTGTTTTCTTGTTTAGTTGTCAACGATCGGGTGTTGAAATAGTATTTGTTGTGCCGCATTTCAAGCAATTTTGTGGGTGTGAAAGCCTACAGAAAAAACAAAAATTCACACACCTGCTGACCTAATGAGTGTGAGAGTAAAAGTAACAGGTGATAGACAGAGAAATGATTAACGATTTAAAACCAAAATTAAATCGAAGCGAATCCATTTTATTCGCCCAATAAGTTCATTCACTTTTTGATTAATACAAATTAAAGTTTTATTAAATCATTAATAAGACTTTGATTTAAACTTTCAGAAAACTAAGCATTAAAGGAGACTGTGATTAGACTTTATTTCGTAAATGTTAATAATATTAATAATATTAATTTATAAATTGAAATTAATATATAAATTAAAACTAATATGCTGTTATAACAATTATAACAATAATAATTTTTTCTATAAAAATGATAAAAAATCAAATTACTCCCCCTTATTCAATTTGTAATAAAAAAAGTTGTAGAATAAATTAAAAAGTTGTATTATAATTTTAGTCAAAAGCTTAAAACTAAGTGAAGGAATCATTTCCGACCCCATAAATCATATATATTCTTGATCAGCACAAACAGTCGAATCAATCTAGCCATCTTGGGCAAAAAACGAATTTTCTAAATTTTTTTTTTCACAATTTTATTGTCAAAATTGTCAAAAATTTATGATTTTTTATTTATTTTTTTTTTTAATTTTTAACTGAGTATGCAGTTTTATTAATCTGCCTAAAACTAACATAGGACCGCTTTCCGAATTGAAATTAATGCATTTTTCGCTGAGTTATGAGTTTTTTAAATTTAGATTTTTCCTAAAATATTGACATATAAAAATATTTATAATTATCTATTCAAAGAATGCGAATTCATCGCATTTTTCTGTAATTTCACCCAAAACTCGGTCGCCACTCTGACATAATCAATTTCAATGTCGATTTCTTATCACAAAATAAAGAAAAAGACAAAATACAACAAGAAATAAAAATAAAAATAAAAAACCCGCTCTTTTCTGTCGGTGGCCAAGTGAAAGGCCGGTGGACGGGACTGGGCCATCACCACAGAAAAGCCACCAAAAACAGGTGGCTATCGAAGCCATCAAGGGGAACCTTTCCATTCCAAAAAAGAGATGGAATTGCAGATGCAGTTTCAAATACAGATACATTTGCAGATACTGAGGCAGATGCAGATACAGTATCTGTATCTGAGACTGACGATGTCGTCTATCATTGCTTTGGCAATTTCTCGCGCAATTTCTTGGCTTTTCTTTTTTAGGGTTTTATTTTTTTCTTGGATTTTTATTTTTTTTTTGGTGTGTGATTTGTTTTGTGCGAAAAACCACAACAAAATCCGTTGTAAAAATGTCGAAAAAAAATAAAGTTGCACGAAATTGGGTCAGCAGCGGCGAAGCAGACAGCAAACGAGTTTAGTTTTTTGTTTTTGTTTTTCGCGGCTCCGGGACCAGGTAAACCTGTTGGCCCGGCTCCGGTCCGGTCCGGCCTGGAGTTATACCCCGATATCTCCCCCGATTTCCTATCGACATGCGTCATTTTACAATTGAGAGAAAAAAAGCGCGGAATAAAAACGGAATATTTGTAAATGCGTTAGTTGGTAACAGTATTTTTTTTAAAAGTTGTCAATGAAATATTAAGTGTACTCAGATTGATGAAAAAATAATAATTAAACATATATAAATATAGTTCTTAAAGGTCAAAGGAGTTAAGGAAATCCTCATTATCAAAATAATAATTGTACTATTTAGTTTTAAAAGTACATTTATATTTTAATTGATAGTTTTTTTTAAATGATTAAAATGTTGTTACTTTTGCCCTTTGTGTTCTTTATACTTTATTTGCTTTTGGAGAGCTTAGAAAAAATCTTAGAACGTAATTTGATTTCCTTAAACATTTTTTTAAGGAAATACAAAACTTAAAAAAAAAAATCTGAAAAAAATCTTAAAACTTAATTTAGTTCCTCTAAAAATTTTTAATACGAACTACAAAACTTTAAAATGCTTTTAAAGTTTGACTTGCACTAAAATTCCCATCAGGTTCTAGCAAACAAATGGCTACAAGACAAAGGTTAATTCATATATAAAAAGCCTTATAAAATGTATAATGATTAAAATTGTTTATATATTAAATTCTACATTTCATTTTTAAGGAATTTGTATGAATAACTATATATATAATTATGTTAAATATAATGAAAGTTCTTTTGCCCTAATGTCTTGACCATATCTGTGAATATATTTGGTATTAGCTAAAACCAATTAGGCTTCCTGTCCGTCTGAAGGCCACGATCAACGATCACTGATCAGTGATCACTGACTTCCCCTCTTTACATTGTTTTCTTTAGTTTTTTTTATTGTACATTTGTTGTAGTTTCTTTTCTTTTCGTTTTGGTTAGCACCCACGCACACGCACTTGATCATGATGATTGAGACAATTAAAGTGATTTGCTTGGCGATTTTATGCGCTAATTTGGTGAAGACAATCACAGACATCACTCAGTCAGTCACTCACTCCACTCATTGGGTGTATTTTTTTGTGTTTTTTGTTTGATGAAGTCGTTTTGGGTTAACCATATTTCAGTGTCAATCAGTCGTTGGTGTCATTTCGTGTCAGTCACCTTGATGCTTTTTTTGTTTGGGGGGGAAAAAGGGAAGAGAAACATATGTCATTGTGTCAATGACTTGGATTTCGCCCACAAAACAGCAAATAGTAGTAACCGTATTCAAAAATGCTGCAATTAATTAATTATAATACTTAAAGCTTAATTGCTTAGCGGCAAATTTCATTTAGCTGCAACAACACCTGGGGAAATGCCGGTAGCATAAATGTTGCAAGATTGCAAGCTTGCAACTTACTTTGCGGCAATGCGATGCGTGCCAAATGTTAATTAAACTATGCACTGGCCATTAAGACAAACAAATCAACAACAAAAAAGAGAGTAATATTAACAAAATGTATAGAAGAGGAGAGAAAAGAAATGAAAAGAAAAGATTTATTTAGTACATCACATAAAATGTAATAATTTAAGTAAAAAATTAAATAGATAAACTCGGAAACAAAATATACTCTAATTATAGTAGTTTTTTTTAAGCTTTTATTACTAACAATATTTATATTGTTTATATTTTATATAAAAGAGATAGAGATACTTGTATTTTCAATACTATTTTAAGAACTGATAATAAGGGTAATAAGGGTTATTTTTTGAAACAAAACCCATAATAGTCTGTGTTGAAGTCTTTTCAAAATGTGTGTTTTGTTATCAAAAATGGGCGTGGCTCACTCCCCATTTCTCTCTTTCTCTCTCTCCCCCTCTCTCTCTCTCTCTCTCTCTCTCTCTCTCCCTCTCTCTCTCTCTCCCTCTCTCTGTCTCTCTGTGCATCTCATATTTATTTTCCCTTATGGCCATAATGCAAATGCAAATCTCTTTTAATGTATGCCCAAGCATAATGCTCACAAAAAACAATTGTTGTTGCGGCATCTGATGTTGCTATTGTTATGTTGCTGCTATTGGTGCTGCTGTTGCTGATGCTGCTGATGTTCAGCGGCAAAGACAAGTCTTTCTATTGTTTTTTATGTGTTGCAAAAAGAAAAATGAAAGAAATGAGAAAAGAAAAGAGTGTCCCCCACATGTTACAGCAATAGTAACATCAGCATCAGCAGCAACATCAAGACAATGACAATGCCCAACAACCGTTAGTGTTGCTTTTGAAGTTTACTGATAGGCAAAAGCACTGCAAAAAAAAAAACACTATTATAATATTGAAAAATATTATAAAAAAGTTACAAACATAAATAAACAATGAACTAACATTAACAAGATCTTCAAGGTTGTTAAAACAAAGTATAAAAGTAAATAAAGTTATGGAATAAACTTCCATAACTTCTTTTTAATGAAATTAAAGCTTGAAATTCTATAATTTTTTAAAATGAAATTAAAGAATAAAATTCTACATTTTATCAAGTCATATAAAAACATTTAATTGCATCAGTTGAGGGTTTTCTTTGACATTTTATATTTATACTTAAAATTTGTTTGTTTTATTTATATCAATGTTTATTAATATTTTTATATGAGAATGTTTTCCGACAAATCAAAGTTTAAAAAACGCATAAATCAGCCAAAAAAGCAGTAATTTTAATTCGGAAAACGGTCCTATATTAGTTTTGATTAGCCTAATAAATCTGCGTACTCAGTTTAAAATGTAAAAAAATTAAATTTTTCTTTGTAAATTTTTGATAATAAACCCCATAAAAAGTTTAAAAAAAAAATAATTTTTTTTTTTCGACCTGAGATGGCTAGATCGACTCGGCTTTTGATGCTGATCAAGAATATATATGATTTATAGGATCGGAAATGACTTCTTTACTTAGTTTTAAGCTTCTCACTGAAATTAAAATACCCTTTAAAAGGGTATAATTTCAGTTTAAGAGTTTTCTTTCCCTGTAGCCTTTGTTTGTTTGTTTTGGGCTCCGTTAAATGTTGAATGTATCTCATATTTTAATATGGTTTTTATATAGCTTTTTGTTATTTTCCTGTTTTATTATTTTTTTTTTTTTGTGGGTGGATTGCTTAAGTATTGTGCAAACATAAAACCCAAAACTTATATGTAAGCTTTCTTGTTGTTGTTGTTGCACAAAGGTGCATTTCATTTGCAACTCTAAGTGAAGTTTAATTTTAACTTGTTTATGTTTCTTTGATTTTGTTTTTTGTTTTAACCACACCGGCAACAGCAGGTGTTTGAAACCTTAAACCGCACAATTAACCCCTTTCTTTTTTCGCTATTATTTTGGTATATATATGTATATAATTTTTGCACTTCACTTGTTTCTTTGGCTTACTTGCAATTCTTAGCCCACGTAGCCTGGCACTTTGGCACTAAATCGATCACAAAAACGCCGTCCTTTGTCTGCGACAACGAATAAAAAATTAAGTAAAAAAAAATTATATATATATTTTGTTAATATTTTTTTTCTTGAACCGCTGACTGCGTCTGCGCGGCTGCGTTGCACGAAGTCAACTGAACGAGCGGACTTGCCGCGAAATTCCAAAGAGCCAAACAGCACAGCGACTTGTTAAGCAGCTTGAATCAAGCCAAGCTTCAGGCTTCAGGCTTCAGGCTTAGCCGGAGCAGCTGTTTGCTTGTTGCATATTATTGGCACATCGAGCGTGTTCGTTGCCAACGTGTTTGAGGCTCTGATAACGGCACACCAACACACACACACACACAACCTCCTTCCCGGAGAAGGTCAAATGGCGGTGTGTTTGTGTGTGTGTGTGTGCCGGTTAATTTGGGTTAATTGAAGCGATTACAGTCGATAGATAGATCGAAACAATCGATAAAAAGCTATTAAATCTATGTTATGCAAAAGGAATTCGGGATCACGATTTGAATTGGGAGAGTAAATTAAGTGGAGTGATTAATGTATTCCAAAATGATGTGATGTAAGGTAATCAAATAAATATCGCATACTATCGATAAAATGCACTAAGATGGTGATGAGTGATGTTAGTAAGAATGATTGATGTATTAGAATGATAAATCATTTGTTTAAAAATATTTTAAAAATATTTAAAAGAAGGATATAAACAATTTGTAATATTTCCAAGTACTTCCGCATAGTTCTTGCCTTTAAACCAATATTTGATTGTAAAAAGAAAGGAAACTAACTTTGGGAAGCCGAAGTTTGTATACACTTACAGTTGGGGAAGGATTCGAGTATGCTATCATAACTTAGCCAAAAATGCATTAATTTCAAATCGGAAAGCAGCTCTATGTTAAATTTTAATATGATAATAAATCTGCATACTCAGTTTAAAATTTTAAAAAATTAAAATTTTTGGCAAATTTTTTGACAACTTTAATGATGTAACCCCTTACAAAAATTTAAAATAAATTTCAAAAAATGTTTTTCTGCCAGAGATAGCTAGAAAGATTCGTCTTTTGATGCTGATCAAGAATATATATAATTTATAGGGTCGGAAATGACTCCTTCATAGCGTTTCAAGCTTATGACTAAAATTATAATACCCTGCAAGGTTATGAAAATAACAATAAAATAGTAAATAAAAACTAAGTTAGCAATTTATAATTGGCGTGGGAAAACACAATTTATTTAAAAGCAAACCTTATATATAAAGTTAAATTCATTATAAAATATCATTATGACATTATAGAAATATCTCTTCCGCCTCAAAAAGAGTTATTTAGGTGGGAAGTTCTCTTTGGCCAAATTCCACGCATTCCAAACGCGAAAAATAAAAATAAAAAATGCTGAAATGAAGTTATTAACCCATAAACAAGGCTGAGAAAAATCTGTGTCTGTTTCTCTCCCTAGTTTTGTTTTGTTTTTTTTGCTTCTCCCATTAGAGATCTCTTGGATTTTTGCCAGGCATCTCTCTGTGGCAATTGCCTGGCACAGCCCGGCTTACTGGCTGTTTGTTTTTTGTCAACGGGTATAATTTATGTAATCATGAGCCAAAAAAAAACAACAACAAAAAAGAGCTAAGAAAAACAAAAACATCACAGCGACGGTAAACAGCAACAACATGATTTAGGTAAGCTGTTGAAATATTTCATTTGCTGTCTCTTTCCCATTCCGCTTCGTTTCTCAGCTCTCCTCTGGGTTTCTCTGTATGTTTTTCTGTATTTTTGGGGTGTTAAAGTGCAATTAGTGCTCAGGGAAGAGGGATCTTCATGTACATATCCGCATATATAATATATACCTTAAGCGATTCCTATATATATATATATCTTGTGGAATTAAAAAGGGAGATACTCTGATGAGAAGATGATGCCAACAAGAGATTATAAGAAAATATTCCCATTCTTTAAATCGAGACTTATCGATATATTTATATGAAATTATCGAAAATTTTTATTTTAAGAATCGTATAACTCAGCCAAAATCAGCTTAATTTTAATTCCGAAAGCTTTTCTATGTTAATTTTTAGTAGGCTAAAAAGTCTGCATACTTTATTTAGAATTTTAAAAAATTAAATTATTTTCCAATTTTTTTTTGTTCTGAATTTAACGATATAAACCCTTAAAAAAATGTACAAAAATTTCAAAATTTTTTTTTTCTGCCGGATATAGCTAGATCGATTCGGCTGTTTATGCTGATCAAGAATATATATGATTTATAGGGTTGGAAATCACTCCTTCACTTAGTTTTAAGGGTTTGACTAAAATTAGAATACCCTAGAAAAAGAAATTAATTAAACAGCAAAGAATAAAGAAAAAGTCAATAGAATGAATAAAATAAATTAAATAAAGGAATAAAAATAGATTGGTAAAAGTTTTTTTTTTATATAAATAATATTATTTGAAAAAATATATATAAGATATAATATTATAATACAAAAAATATAATTTTTATTATTGTTATTAATTATTAAATAAATAAAATTTAAATATTCTCTTATTAAGAGCTCATGCCCTTTTTTTAAAGGGTATTTCCACTTTCTTTAAATCACATACTTTTCAAGAGTCCATTTAAGCTGTTTTTGGGTATCAGAATGAGAGAGATATATATAGAGTAAAAGGGAGAGAGAGTGAGTGAGTGAGAGAGAGAGCGAATGAGAGAGAGAGAGGGATAGCTTGAATTAAAAAGGGCGGCAAGTGGCTTTAACTTTGGATAACCTGGGCTCCCGTCTCGTTTGCGGTTTGATTTGGTTTGCTTTTTTTTTCTTCTTTTTTTTCGGTGATTGCCTACGTGAGGCGCGGCACCTAACACCTTGCCATCTATGACATAAGCGGTATATATACATATCTCTTATTTTTTTGTTGTTAACAATGCCTCTCATGCATCCCTCGCTCTCCACGAGATTCCCTCCCGCCGAAAATGTTTCCAGTTTGCAATTGAAATTACATGCCTTGAACGATTTCGGATTCGGGTTTGGCTTCATTTTCATTTTCGGTTTCGGTTTCGGTTGGGATTCGTTGCAATTGCAACTTGAGGCACGGCATAATTGACCGAAATTAAGCAGAGAGAGATTATTCAATCCCCCTAAGTAAACTACAACATGGACAAAAATTATAAAGTAAAGTAAGGTCTGGATTTGTTTTCTTCTCTCTGTTGGCGTTTCTTGTGCCATTTGTCGCGTGTGTTCGACATCACGTCCCTTTTGTTTGCACTCTTGGTCAAAAGAAGATGAAGCAAAATATGTGGGAGAGGGAAGTAGTGGAGAAAAAAAAAACATAGAGTAGATAAAAAGGTAGGGTAAATAGACAAAAAAATATAAATAAAAAATAAAGGTAAAGGTAAAAGAGGCCGAGGGAATGCAAATTTCCTCTTATGATTATTATTCATATACGGAAAGATTACAGTTGAGTGACTCAAGTGATTCATTTGAGTTATTTTTCAAGTGAAACAATTTATAAAGAGTTGAATAGATGGGTAATTTAGGGTTTATTTTAATTTTATTCAGGGTTGGATAATAAATACAAATGTATTTATTTATTATTATTACATTACATTATTATTACAAGATCTATTGATTTATTTGTATTAAATGGGTTAACTTTGTTTATTTTCTTGCTTTTATTATTTTAATGAATTTTTACAATGTTGTTTTGTTTGTTAAAGTTCTTAATTTTGATAATTATTTGGTTCTCAGTGTGTTCTGACTGTTCATTTTGCTCATGTTCATTTTGTTGCTTGGCTAGAATATTCATTTTGTTTATGCTTTGCTCATTTGGTTCATTTCGTTGCTTGGGTTCCATGTGTACAATTTGTTTTTTGTGTTCATTTCATTCATTTTATAATGCTCATTTTGTTTTTATGATATCTAAAGATTCAACACTGCTTATATCTTTTCCCCCACTTGAAACTGATATTTAATTTCACAAAAGCATCACGGCACTTGAGCAATTTCAAGATCATAAGCTATTATTTATCCATTTTCGGGTATCTCAATGATTTCCCCATCATCACTTCAATCAAATGCTTATATTGTATATATATCTCCTACCGAATACAACGTGATCCCCACCCACCAATATCTATATATCCATAAATCCGCTATATATGCATTTCCTATGTTACTTCATCTCATCATCATCATTGTATTGAAGAGGCCTCGAACGAACTCTTGGCGGTTTAATGACCCAATTTCGTGTCTCACTGACCACAGACACACATAGGAGATATATGTGTCCCCCTTTCCCGATCTCCGATCTTTATAATATAGCTCGATGGCCGTCCTATAATGTCAGAGTGTGTCATCATCATCATCGTCTCCCCTCCTCGGACGGCATAACACTTTCCATTTGTATGCGGTCTTGGCTATATGACTTGTCGTTTCGTTAAAATCAAATCAAATATTTGCTTGGACTTTATTTTTTTTTTTGTTTGCATTTATTTATTAGTTATTTCCCCCGTCTCCTCGCAGCCCAGAAAAAAAAGGGACTTATGTAAGAAGTCTGGGCATATCGCCTTGGGTGGTTTATAGTCTTCACTCTTTGTTATTATTATTATTTGTTGCTTTTTTTTGGCAATACTAATACCACTTGCTATGGGCTTCTTTTTTATTTATTTATTTTTTGGTGGGGAGGTTATTGCATGCGAAATTCGCAATTGTCTGCTTTTAGCTGGCAGGCGATAATTGTCGACAGGCGACCGACCGTTGCTCAAAAAATAAAACTTTCTGGAAACTGACACCTACGAAATAAAACGTGCCAATTCGCTATGGTAGTCGGTAACCTTGGCACACTTGAAAGCCGCCTCAACGAAAGCCAAACAAAACACGGAAGCCACGCCTTCATCACCATCAAAAAATTGGAAATACTTTACAAAACTCAAAAAAGTAAAGAAGGTGAAAACACGGAAACGACCGATCATAAATTCATAGTTTTCGGGCCAAATTTTTGATTATACTTAAAAGCTAGCTGAGTGGGCGTTGACCAGAGAGCTGGCCAAAAGGGGCGGGGCCACATAAACGCCCAGCGTTTAAGGCGAAATCGAAAATAAAAAATCAAATTGAAAATGCGAATTTCGTGACTGTACTTTCACTGCGGTTCGCAACTTGGATTGCAAAAGTACTCAGAGTAACTGTAAATTGGTGATTGTATTTGCTAAATATTTTACATAAAGAAAATAATTTATGGAAATTTTGGAATATTTTTATTATAGGATAGGAAAATTCTACCAAGAGAATTAATTATAAAATAAACAATGATTATACTTGATTATAAATTTAGTAAGTTTAGAGAAAAAAAAGTATTGCCTAAGCCATAGGCGCTACGTAAAATATATAGTTTAAATTTACAATGAATATATTAGTTAAATAGCATGTGAACTCTGCTTAAAGATCTTTAACTTTATCAAATTAAGTACAATTTTAAATACTTTGCTATAAAAATACATAAATTCATATAAAAATGTAAAAATATTAACGAAATACGCGAGTCTACAGGTTAACTTTATAAATATCACGTAGCCGACATGTGTTACGTGTGTAAAATCCCTTTAATGAGGTAAAATATTTACAAATTAAAGCTCAATATTCAAGTTCCTTAAAAATATACCCATATAAATACAAAAATAAATTGCTATTTAAAGATATATCATTGAAAAACGCTAGTTCTGCAGGTCAGTGCTATAAAAATCAAGTAGCCGACCTGTGTTACGTGTAAAATCTGTTCTTTAACTGAAAATTTAACTAAATTTCAGACTAACATTATATATTAGAATATGTATGTACATAAATACATAAATATTAACAAAAACGTAATGGTTATTCTTGTTAATGTGTTGATATTTATAATATTACGTATCCGACATGTATTACCTAGAATGAAGATTGAATTTCCATATTTACGGAAATATTATCGGTAATTTAAGTGTAATATATCAAATCGAATATCGATTTATATATATTTATATTTTTATATATTATATTTATATAAATATATAATAATTTATCCATAAAATTGTATGTTTTCAATACAGTATCAATAAATTGATACTATATTCCCTCTTTATTCAAAATTAAAGTTGTAAAACAAACACAAAGACTACAACAAAGTTGTTGCATAAATATATAAATATTTAATAAAATGCTTGATAAAATAACAAAAAAAAAGGTATATAAAGTAAAAGTAACATTAAAAGTAACAATATTTAAACCTAAATTTAGAATCAAAACAAAAAACAATGAATTGAGGACACAACAAAACAAGAACTCATAGCGATACATCAGTTAAATCCACACAATTGACTAGTTGAAACATATATATGTATATGTTATATAAATATATATTAATTAGGGATCGACTAAGAGTGGCCCCTCCTGGCGCCCCAATCCTCCTTGATCAAATCAGAGGCCTTCTCCCCGATGGCTATAACCGGTGCATTAGGATTTCCATTGACAATCGTTGGCATTATGCTGGCATCCACAACACGGACACCGGAGACACCATAAACCCTAAGACGGGGATCCACAACGGCGGTAACATCCCAACTGGGACCCATCCGGCAAGTGCCTGCCGGATGATATATCGTAAATGTGAACTCCTTGATGCAACAGGCCCAATACTCATCCGACTGGAAGGGTAAATGTCTGCAACCCGGCAATGGGATATTATGCAGTCGGGATCCAAAACGTTGAAAAGCTTGGGTATTCGATACATTAATTGCCAGCTTAATCCCTTCCACTAGAACATCGATATCCTCCTGATGGGCAAAATAATTGGGTATAATTTTCGGTGGCTGTTGTGGATTCCTCGAGTTCAAACGAACCCATCCCGAGCTCTTGGGTCGCAGCAGGAGTGGCAATATGGACCAAGTTTCGCTATGTTGCAGTGGCTTATACACAGTGTTGTAGAAACCATCTCTCAGATTTAATATCTTACGGATTTGTTCACCACCATCCGAATTAATGGAACTGGGACAGAAATGGAATTGAACATCAGGCCAATCAACGGATGGATCTTGATATTTGGTATTCAAAAAGGCCACACCTTCCACACCCGAAAAGGTCATAGGGCCACGTTCCCTCAAAATGTATTCCATGGAAACGGGAATGGTTTGGAAGCGACTTCGGGTCACGGTCAAAGGTGCATCCACCACAAAGGTGAGACCACCGAGACCCACATGATCTTGCATATTATTACCAACCGGCAGATCCGATATCACTGGTATATTATGTTCCTGCAAATGCTCCGCTGGTCCCACACCCGATAGCATCAATAGCTTGGGTGTATTTAAAGCTCCAGCACTGGCGATCACCTCACGACGGACAAAGACCAATTGCTTTCGGCCACCTCGTTGATATTCCACACCGATGGCACGTTTCTGCTTATCAAACAATATTCTGGTGGCCTCCGCATGGAGCAACACATCCAGATTCTGACGTGCCCTCACGGGTCGTATGAATGCCTTGCCCGTGGAACATCGAGCTCCTCTCCGGATCGTACTCTGGGTGAGCATAAAGCCTGTTTGCTGGGCTCCATTAATGTCCCGATTCTCATAGCCCATTTCCATGCCGGCTTGGAGGAAGGCAATGGAGAGAGGCGTGCGCCAAGGTGCCTCCTGGACAGTTAAATAACCGCCAGTTTCGTGGTAAGGAGTTTTAGCCAAATATGGATTACGTACATCTTCCGATTTGAGGAAATACTTGAGCATACTATCATAGTCCCAACCGGGATTACCCAACGATGCCCAATGATTGTAGTCATTCTTGGAGCCTCGAACATAGACCATGGCATTGAGAACAGAGCTGCCACCGAGGACTTTGCCCCTTGGCCAAAAGCAGCGATCACCTTTCATGGCCTGACAGTATTGACGTGTTGATGAGGGCGTTGTCTGGTACTTCCAATCGAGCTCCGTTAACTGGAGATAACCCGCCAGAGCTGGCACATCGGAGATCTCAGTTTCATCACCGCCAGCCTCCAGGAGCAAGACGGTCCAGTTACGGATCTCACTAAGGCGATTGGCCACCACAGCGCCGGCGGAACCGCCACCAATCACCACAAAGTCATACTGACGACGTATCTGAAAGATACAGAAGAGAAATCATTACTTTTATGGAAAAAGAATTATTCATAAAGGATAAGATGCATAACGCCATAAGATTCAAGAATTATTAGAGCCTGATTTTAGTAAAATCTCGCTGATTTATGCATCTTATTTGATCTCTTGCTTATACTCACGACGGTTGGCTCCTGGACCTTGTTCTCGGGATCGACGCTTTGATAGCGATAGAAATTCATGCCGATCGCCAGCAGCGGGATCATGCCAAGCAAAGACGTCATTGTGCCAAACGCCATGTTTCAGTAATTGTCAAATCCAAGGATCTTCCGATGAATGCTTGCCACTAGCTCCAGTTCCTCCCAATCCTGCTGAACGCTTCCCAGATCCTGCGTAACAATGAGCTGGGGCACTGGATGAGAGTCCTCCAGGTGTGGAGTTACAGGTGGATATCGTGGAGTCGCTGCTATTGTTGCCACTGCCGGTGGCAAGTATCTTGGGCGTATAGTTACGAATGCCACCGGGTCGTGCGGATTTGAAATGTGCCCTCGCCCGTTCGTCCTCCTCCAAGATGTCCAGATATGATTTGATGTACAGATGATGATGTAAATAGTGTTTCTGCTTGTCCAGCGAACGATTGCTCGACTTGCTTGAGACCAAAGAGCTGGGCGCTGAGCCGCGTGTGGAGGATGAGGAGGAAGTGCTGCTGCTACTCCGACTGCTGCTCGAAATGGACAGCGAGGAGACGGAACTGCAGTGGCAGGATGAATTATATATACCACTATCCGAACTCTGGGAGCTGCTCCTCAGCAGATTCAACTTGGCGTAATGGGAATCCGAATCCGATTGACTTGCCGGAATGGGGATCTTGCTTCTCTCGTACGTTTGTTTACTCAAATTGTACTTGTGACGGAGACGATAGTTTTGATTGTTATTTATATTGTTGCTACTATTGTTATTGTTACTATTATTGCTGTTGGTTGAGGAGGAGGAGGAGGAGCTGGTGGTGGTGGACAGGTGACTGCTGGGTGTATAAATTGCCTGATTATTGGTACTAATGCCGCTAAAGCTTTTCCGCTGCTGTGGTGGGTGTCGTTTGTTGTGGGGTTGTGATTGCTGTTGGTGCTGCTGGTGTGGTTGTTGTTGTTGCTGATTTTGCTGCTGGGATATCTCCTGGCCCATATTTTGACAGAAATATGAACAGAACTGCCGGGAAAATAATGAAAATTGCATAAGAAAATGGTTAATTTTTATCAATAGAAGCAAAATTGCAAGTTTTTATTTATCTTAGCTTAGCAAAACTGCAAGAAAATGATGAAAACTGCATAAGAGACTTGTAAATTATAACTAAAGACGCAAGATTTAACTTTAAAGTATATGTTTTTATTTTTTTACAGCAAGGAAAAATGAAAACTAAATGAGAAAATGTTTAATTTTGAACAAATATGATTTAAATTCAAAGTAAAGGTTTTACTTGCTGTATTTTACAGAAGTTATATTTAAATCTTGGCGTATGATGGCTTAAATTCATTTTAAGCCCTCAAATACCTATTCTAAATTACATTTTTACTATAATTAATATGCTAAATATCAGCTTTTCCAAGAATTTATACATATTTCTTGGCAAAAGTTTTGTTTAAATATTGGTTTATTGCATTTTAGTTAGGAAAAAGCTTTGTTTTTTTATACTTCTATGGAAATTAAATTAAGTATTAGCTTTTAATAGCTTAAAATTATTTTAACCCCACAAATACATTTTTAATATTATTTATAGAAATAATATGCTAAATATCAGCTTTTCCAAGAATTTATACATATTTCTTGGCAAAAGCTTTGTTCAAATATTGTATTTTTTTTTTAATTTTAGCGAGGAAAAGTGATTGTTTTTTATACTTTTATGGAAATTAATAAATAAAATTTAAAGAAATAAATTTTTTTGTATCTTCTATAAATAAAAACAAAGAATACTTGAATTATTCATTAGATTTTGCCACTTAACATTTTATAATTGAATTTGTTACAAATTTAACAGTAATTTTAAAAATGTATCAACATTTCCAGTTAAATCCTAAGCAAAAACTTGTTTTAAATATACAATTTATCCATTTTAAACTCTCGAAATGCTGTCATTTTAATTTAAATGAAAAAATCTCTATTTAACGATTGCCAAATCCGAGTTTCAGCTATAAAACCAAATTAATTCAAGTGACCGCCTTTTTTTGGCCAGACATTATTTCGGTTTAATGTCAATATTATCTATATAGCTTTATATCTCCATATATCTCTGTATATATAAGACATTCATCGATGTAGCAATCATTATACGAGTTGCTTGCAACTAAGCTACCGAATAATGATGACAATCTGGCTGCGTGGGAGCTGAATGAATGGTGAATAAATATGAATGAATGTTATCATTGATGGGCATTACTATAAGCTATTTTTTGTTGTTGCTTTCTGCGTTTGCCATTGTTGCAACAATGCTCTATAAAGAAAAAAATCAGCAACATGCAAGCGGAAGCCCACGAATATTCCAGTGAATATCAACCAAAAAATCGAGCAGAGTACAAAAAACAGAAAAGAAAAGAAAACACTAAAGTTTGGCAATTGTTGGCCAATCGTTGGTTGGGCAGTCAGCCAACAGATGGCGCTGTCACACGCGCTGCCAAACAAAAGACTTAGGCAACGAACTTGTTTACACTTTTCGCAAGCAAAAAACGAAAAACGAAGAAAGACGAAAATAAAAACGTTATCAAATCGCATAGAAATTGAATTGCTATATAAAATTATTCAAATGATGTCAGCTGCATCTCATTATGAAGTTGTCTCTACACTCTTTCTCTAACATTTATATATATATATATAGAGATCTGTTTATATATATATTTTTCCTTTTTTTCTCTCTTACACTCTTGGCTAGTTTTTCAAGTTCAATGCCGTTTGGCAGGCGGAAAAAGAGGGGGAAAAAAATACAGAGCTTTTTTTTTTTTGTCTCAATGTCTTCTCCTGTAAAATGCAATTTCGTTATTTTGTTTGTCCATTCAGCCAACGGTGGCTTTAATTGCTGTCCAGCCAGACTTTGCTGCTTTTTTTTTTCCTGCGGTTTTTCCAGTTTTTCTTTCTCCCTCTCACTCTCTCTCTCTCTGTCTTGCTCCCGATTCAAGGCAGTGAAAGCCAAACGACATCGGGCTTCCTACATCAGCCACAAACACCAGATATATTTTATATATATCACATATATATATTATATTATATTTCTCCCTTGTACCTTGCTCTGTCACACACTGGCAAAAAATATAAATTAAAATAAATGTAACTGAAACTGCTCTCGTTTAATTAACAGCACACCGAAAATAGCTGTCTATTTTTAGCCAAATTGTTATATATATATAATATATATTAATGCTTTTATTTTTTGCCCGGCAATTTCGCTAAAGCGAAGCGATTTGAACGGCTCGACGGTTGCGATGTAACTGGAAAAACAAACACACCAAAAATTAAATCCAAATTCATTCACTCAAATCCCCGTTAACGGCAGACGCAACAGGTTAAAAATAAGAAATAGTGAGATAAATATATATATATAAACAATCAACACTGACCGCTAATTTATGCAACGCCCTTGGGCGGAGTGACAAAGGAAACCCTTGCAGGTTTTTATATTTTCCAAGCATTTTACTTTGTGTATGTATGCCTTTGACGCAATAACCGAAAAAACAACAAATAGGTTTTCTCGGGCATTTTTTTTTTTACATCACAGTGATGTCGATTCATTCATCGTCATTATGCAATTCACACATTGTTAGTAACAAGCCAGCAAAGTCGAAAATCTTTGTTGGTTTTTATTTAAATCTCTTTTTCGGCCTCAACTGCCGCCTGTCAATTATGATTTGACAGCTTTTAATTATGGCCAAGACTTTATGCCCCCTATAATTGATGACATTTACACGGATTTCCATGTGCTCGTTGGTTTTTCTCTTTACTGTTTTTTCTCAAGTTATATGTTTGTAAATATTTTTTCTTTATTTTTTGGTTATTTGCCCAGCCCTTTTGTGGGTCGACTCGCACATAAATTCAAGTAATTTTAGCTACTTTACTTTGGCTCAACGCTTTCTCGACAATCGGCTGAGTCACGGTACCGTGACACATTAAAGAAGTAACTAACATACAACAAAAAAAAAAAAAAAAAAACAACAGGGAAAAACGTACAACATAAAGCATAAAATAAACATAAAACAAAAACTATTAAAAACAAACCCTGGCTTATTTCCGTACAAAGTGTACAAGTGCAGTTTGCTGTTGAGTGACACCTGGAAATTAATTAATTAGCACATTTATCTAAAAGAAATTTGGTATTTAGTGTGACTTTTCTTATTTAAAAAGAGTTATTTTTAATAGAAAATATTTTAAATTATATGATTTACTTTGTAAGTTTCCATTTTTTCTAATTTATTACTCTCTTATTAAATTGTTTACTTTGAAAGAAACTGGGGTTTTCCATTTTTACATGTTTTTATTTTACTACAAATTATTTATTTAAACAAAGTGATACCCTTTATTTGTGCTCTTGACATCACTTTATGGCTATAATATTTTTTCATAGCTGTATTATGTTATAAATCCAGATAAAGATAAGATAAATCCAGAATAAAATTTAACAAAGTATTAAATCTTTGCTAGGACTCTCTATATATTTATGAGTAAAGTTTTGATATATACCATTTATATTTTCTAATAATTATTCACATCTGTTTTCATTAAATGTCTTGAATATGTTGCCTTGAGTAAGATGCCCCAGTTCGATTACTATTTTATGTTTCGATAGATACATGTTGATACTATGTTCGAAATATGATATTAAAACGATTACTTTCGGCTTTTTTCATACCTATTCGATTTTTAGGTTAAACGTTATAACAATAATGAATATAATGATAAAATGACCCAAATATGATCACTATATTTTACTATACGCTTACTATTTTCTCTTTCTTTCTTCTATTTGATTTTTATTCGATAATTTTGATTGATATGTGATAAAATTATGATCTAGAATTTTTCTGAACAATTAATATGTGCTCTTTCGTACAAGTACATTATTTTCTACCACATTTTCACTAAATACTGATCAGAAATGTATATAGAATTTGGTTTCTACATTAGATAGTTTCTATAACGATTACTTTTACACCCTGCATGAGGTTCTTCCTATATCGATAACTAATCAAATTCGATATATTACCCCCTGCACGAGGTACTTCCTATATCGATAACAAATCAAATTCGATATATTACCCCCTGCACGAGGTACTTCCTATATCGATAACTAATCAAATTCGATATATTACCCCCTGCACGAGGTACTTCCTATATCGATAACTAATCAAATTCGATTATTTCGATATATTACAAGCCTGAGGTATAATTTCTCTGAATTACTAGTAACAGCAGCCAGGGTACTCTGAATTCGTTACAACCCCTACCAAGTCTTTCTCCTGACCATCCATTCGAATGAGATATGGTTACATAGCAGCACTTTCTTGGCTTTGGCCTGGCTTGGTTTTTAATTGCCGGACTCGTATGCATATGCAGTGCCGCCGGTGGCGATACACGCGCGCTCCATGATTGCCTCTTTATGGCCGCGACGTGCACAAATTGATAATAATTCGCACAGAGGTGTGAGGTGGTTCGGTGGTTCGGTGGCTACGGTGGATCTCTGGTGGGATCTGGTGGAGCAAAAGCCACCAAATATTTTGGCGGTAGAAAGTGTGAAGCTACCGAATGTTAGGGCGTGGCCGGGAGGAGTCTCTTACATAAGAATCTGGCTCACTGTAAATGTCTCCTGATTTTTTTTTTTTATTTCGTTTAATTTTTGGTTTTTTATTTTTTTGTGGCGCCCTCGTTTTTAACCAAGGGTCAAGCCAGTCAAGTGGTGTTATATAAAAAAAAAAAGGGAAAATGAGAGCAAATATATTTACGACATCGCATGCAAATGGGTGTTAATGTTTTTTTTTAGCTTTAGTTATAGTATTTATAAGGCCAACATACTTATTATAATGCATCTTGTTTGTACATTTCATATTAAATAAACAAAAAGCTGAAAGCTACTAATATTGACTTTTTTTTTAAATTAATAATCAATGGTTTAGCGTCAAGCATCAATATTTATTCCGGTTTTAATTACTGTTTGGCAAATGTTGAAGAGACTAATGTTTGCTGAGTGTCATCTATGCAGCGGGTTTTGTTTTTTGATCATTTTTCAGTGTTTTATGGTATTTATTTTTAAGTATTTTTGATGTAGATATGTATAAAAATAAATACTTTATAAATATTAAGACTTTCAGAAGCAAACGAAGATCGGTAAAGAGGTTTTCTATTGTTATTATTTATTTTGTAGATTAAATAAAAAGTTCTATAAAACGTAATACCTTTTGAAAATAATTTTTTTGGAAATAATACCCTTTAAAAAAAATTTTATTAATGGCATAATACCCCTTAAATATGGTTACTTAGGAAATAATGCCCTTTGTGTTTAGGTTTTTAGTAAATAATAATAGTTATCTTGGCCTAAAAACCTTGAACCTCAATATAAAAATGATATATTTAATGATCTTTGTTTATATTGGGGTTCAAGGTTTTCTCTCTATATGGATTTCTAGATTGATTTTTTTCCCTATACAGAAATCTTAAAATTATTTATAAAGTTTATATAAATTTGATTTAAAAAATTTTTAAATTTTGTAAAATTTTGATTGAGCTTACATTTAATATTTATACTTACCTCTGGTTTTTGTTGTATTATTTTGTAGCTGCTGCTGTCCAGTAGCCGCTGCCTTGTGGTTTTGCTAAATCTTTATTTATTTATTTATATTTTTGTATTATTATTTTTGCGAATTTACGTGGTGTGGCGGCTTCAAACTGAACGCCACGGCCTGCCACTTTCCTTTGTCTCACACACGATTACCATGACTGCTGTTGCTCTCTTTCATCTCAGAAAACAACAAAAAGTAATAATAATAAATAATAACTAAAAAAAAAAACAAAAAACAACACTGCGACAAAGTTGAATTGTTGCACCTCGATCGGTAATTTCTTCGAGTGGTTTTCTTTTATTTCATTTGTTTGATAAATTATTGTCACTGCGTTTTCGTTTCACTCTCGATATCTGTATCTTATATATACATTTGTATATATAAATATATATATATTTATTATTATATATATTTAACCGCTCGCTGCGAAACGCACGCCACGAGCTCGACTTGTTCAATGAGCAATTCGCTTTTTGGCTTTGGTTTTGGCCACATTGGACGCTGGCCTGGCCAAGAAGCCAGGTAGCTTTTCGGACGGCCTTTGGAAGCTTTTATTTTTTTTACTTGCGACCACAATGATGATGATAACAAGCCAAGCTTTGAAAAAAGAGAGAGAGAGTGAAATATCAGTGGCTTGGCTTATTGTTACACTCGAAATAAATTCTATAAAAATTCAATCAGTAAAGAGAAATACAACTTTTCTTCTCTGTATACTTACTTATTATTTTCTAACAATTATTCATATCTATTAAGCAATGGTTCAAAATATAATGTACTTTATATCCATACAATTATTTTAAGGTATTTCCATTCGATATTTTCGATATATTGTTAAAAATATGATATAAAAACGATTACTTCGTACTCTTTCGATAACTATTTCATTTATCCATTCAATTTTTCAACATAATGAATGTTGGAAATATAATCTATATACATATTTTTTACACGATTACTATTTTGTTTTTCTATAACGGTTTTTTGTTTTTCTTTATACTTTTTCGATATAATGATATCCATATTTTTCTACACGATTGAAATTTTGTCTATCGATAACTATTTGATATTTTTATTCTCTATTTTTAATATATAATATTGATATTATATTTTACTTTTAACTATTTATGCATTCATTTTAATGTAACTTGGACTTGAATATTTAATAGCTTTAATATGAATAACTAGTTATATTTCATATATGCATATTTCTTTACCATAAATTCACAAAATTCCCTCAAAAGCTCATACACTTTTCTACTTCACCCTCATTTTCTTCGAGTGCAAATCTCACTGGCCTGCACTTTCGATTTCGTTTCCATTTCTTTGAGACTGTCGCTCGGGCCTGTCTTCGGGCCTCGTCATTGAGCTACGTGTTCGGTCCAACGTCTTTAAGCCATGGCTTAAATGCGAAAGCTTTTCTGGAAGACGGCAAAAAGACAGAGACAGAGACAGGGACAGAGACGAGGCGAGGCTCAAGAGACTTGGGCCGGTTTGGAGGCTTTCTTTGGCTAAGCCAAAACTCTGCTACGATTTACAAGTCTGGCAATCAACTTACCGTTTTATTATTCATGATTATTCCCGAACTTCCAATACCAAAAACAAAACCAAAACCAAATCCCAGTCCCCAAAACTCCAAAGCCAAAGCCAAGTCCAATGTTTAAGCGTTTAAGCCATAAAGGTAAAGTATGGCTCATTGTAAGGTTTTGGAATGGAAATCGAAATGAAGTCAAAGATGGAGATTTGAGATGGAGATTTCCTGTTTGCTTAAACTCGATTTCATTGGCGATTGAAGGGTAAAAGTGACCGATACTCAAAGTACTTGTTGGGAGTAAATCCAAATTGTGCGATAAAGTCAACAATTTCCAAAAGGGGGACAATGAAAAGTACAAAAAAAATTGGGTGTTTCATCATTGATTATCGATAGTTTCTCTTTTGAGCGGCTACCTTTGATAGTTGGATCAAATAACTAATTCTTTAGAGTTGAAAGTTTCTTGGGTTAAAGGTTCTTGAAATCATCTTAAATTATAAGTTTTGATGTAATTTAATCATAAAATATGATCCAGAGCTTAATATCAATGAATGTAGCAACGTTGAGGTTTTTGGGAAGATTGGAAACATATTATATCATATATATTCACCAGATAATATATCAGAAATAAGTAAATTCAATGATTTTTAACAGCCTTAATATTTAAAAGCAAACCAATATGATGCATTTTTAACAATTTTAAGACTTTACAGGACTTGGTTTTTATATTCTGGTTAATCAGATGTTGTGCAGGGGCCACGTCATATTTTTCGGATCGAAGGGCAAGCACTTGCACTATCACTCTAGATGTTAACACTGGAGACGCCACGGACTGAATGAGGTGCGCAAGGCGGCAGAGCCCGGTATTTATAGGCTCAGAGTAAAGAGAACAGAGAATGTGAGAGCGAGAGCGGAATAGAGATGCGTTAGGCAGAGAGAGATGGAGAGTAAGCGGTACCCCTAGAGATGCACAGAGACAACGAGAGAGAGAGAGAGATAGGCATACCGAAAATGCGAAGAGAGAGAGAGGGTGACAGAGAGGGAGGGAGACAAAGGGAGTGGGGGAGTGAGCGAGTATGAGAGAGGGGGAAATTGGAGAAATCAAGTATCATAACTAAGCCAAAAATGATTTAATTTTAATTCGGATAGCTGTTCTGTGCTAGTTTTTAAATCGCTAACAAATTTGCATACTCCATTTTTACGTTTTATTAAATTTTATTTTTATCAAATTTTGATCATTTAAGTGATCATTTTAGTGATTAAATTTTGACAAAAAAATTGAAAAAAAAATATTTTCTCCCAAAGATAGCTAGATAGATTTGCCTGTTGATGCTGATTAAGAATATATATGATTTATAGGGTCGGAAATGATTCCTTCACTTAGTTTTAAGCTTCTGACTAAAATTATAATATCATTTTTTGAGCCGATATTTATTTATATATTATGTGAAAATTTTTGGTTTAACTAAAGTTTAAAAAACTCATAACTAAGCCAAAAGTTCTTTAATTTCAATTCGGATAGTTGTTCTGTGCTAGTTTTTATACCGCTAACAAATCTGATTACTCATTTTTTACGTTTTATTAAATTTCATTTTTATCAAATTTTGATCTTTTAACAATATAAATTTTAGTGATTAAATTATGACAAAAAAATCGAAAAAAAAAATTTTCTCCCAAACATAGCTAGATTGATTCGGCTGTTAATTCTGATCAAGAATATATATGATTTATAGGGTCGGAAATAACTCCTTCACTTAGTTTTAAGCTTCTGACTAAATTTATAGTACCATAAAAGGGTATTATAATTGGGAAACTGTTGCCTTTTTTTTAAATTAAATAAATATCTTCATTACCATTTTTTTCCTAAACTACATCCAATTTATTGAGTCTGAACCTTGAAATTCAGCCCCTTAACAAGTCAAACTGCTCGAATTAAATTCCCACCATTCACATTCACAAAATTTGATTTCATTCATTCATTAGTCGAGTCAAAGAGTTGAACAGCTTCACGAACTCTTCGAGCGGCATAATCAGGTGCAATTGACCCTCATTGAACTCGAGGCACAAACTCTATGCAAAAGAAGGTAAACAAGATGAAATAAATGGCTGAACTTCGTCAGCAGAGCGCAGCTTGTTCCATTGCAATTGCATAAACCAAACTTTATATACAATTTTATATACAAACATATATTTGTGCATATATCTCTGCCGTTGAGCTGGCTTCCGACATTCAGGCCAAAAAAAAAAAAAACCATTTCCAGCTTGACACGGCACTAAGAGAAAAATATTGAAAGAAGTATATGGCAGTAAAATACATTAGTTTTGAAATATATACAAATTTATTTATTTGATCTTCAATTAAGAGCCTAGTTTTGTTTTAAAACTATATCCATAAATGCTTCGGTTAAGCTTAAGGAAACCAAAATAATTAAATAAGCAAGAAAATAAACTAACAAGAAAGGAAACTAACTTTGCGAAGCCGTAGTGCAAACTGCACTTAAATTATAAGATTTAATCAGAAATCGATCATCGTTAAGCTTAAAATATTTGAATTTTTGTATCATTATTTATTGATATTTTTATAAGACAAATTTTCCGACAAATCAAAGTTTGAAAAACTGATAACTCAGCCAAAAATGCAATAAGAGTTTGATTCCGGAAAGCGGTCCTATGTTAGTTTTCATTGAATTAATTAATCTGCATACTTAATTAAAAACGTAAAAAAATTAAAATTTTTAGTCAATTTTTGAACATTTTCACGATATATAACTCCTTATAAAACTTGTAAAAAATTAAAAAAAATTGTTTTGTCCCAAACATGACTAGATCGATTCGGCTTTTCATGCTGATCAAGAATATATATGATTTATAGGCTCGGAAATGACTCCTTCGCTTAGTTTTAAGCTTCTGATCCCTGCAACTGTATAATAAGTGTTTAATACATTTAACTATTATACTATTTATTAAGTTATTATTTAATGATTATGATTTAAATATTTGCCATAGATTTTTTTCTCCAAGTGTCCCCCAGTGGGAGAAGGCAATATGCAAAAGGAGTTCACTCACAAAGCGGGAGCGGGGGCAACTTTCGTTTTCATTCAGATGTCTGCAAATTAATTTGCTCTTTTTACTTGATTTTTATTTAGTTTTTTGCTTGGTTTTTCTTAGTTTTTTTTTTTTTGTGGACGGTCATTGCTTTTGCAGTATAAATATTTATGCGTTGCACTTGAGAGCGCTGGAATTGGAATTGGAATCGGAATCGGACTTAACGCTGGAGATGGCTCAGATTTATGGCCGTCTTCCGCGACCCGAGGCTACAAGTCCAGAAAAAAAGAAAAGAAATATCAGTAACAAAACAAGAAAACAAAAATAAATAAAATTAGTAATTAGCCGCCTTGATTTGTTGTGCATTTTGTTAACAAATTAAATGCATTATTCAATGCGATTATTTATTATCCCCGAAGTCTACGCACCGTTAAGCCGATTTAATGTGTACTTAATTGCAATCATCATCAGCTGGGCAATGCAATTGTAATCGTAATTCGTAGTTTCAATTGAAATTGAGACTGGAAAAGCGTTATTAATTTGCTCAAAGGGAAATTATCGGAATTATGGCATTGGCATTAGTATTACTTAGCATTTAAAGCTCACCAAACCGCATCGGATTAGTTAGATACCGCGGAGAGAAAATGAGGAACTTCCATTTACAAAAAAAAAGACTTCCTTAATTGATTTGTAGAAATGATGATAACAATTGTAAATGTTTTTTAGAGATTAAGGGGGAATTAGATATGTAAAACCTTCAGGATGTGGGCTAATTCTTAATTAAATTTAAAAAAGTAGAATGTATGATGTTCTTATGTCTACATATTACCTCCTTTGAAAATTTTTCAATTCATTTTTAAAAGCATATTTAATGTTTTTCTTCAACCTATTTGAAAACTTTATTTATTTAGCTATGTAAAGTAAATAAACTTCCTTATAATGCATATTTATTTTAAATATTTAGCTTAGCTCATTTCTTTAAATTATTTCTAGATCGGAGACTCATGTAATATTAAGTTGACTTCATTTTGATGTACTCAAACCCATCTATGTTTCTTAAAATACTTAATTTTAATAATATAATAATAATTCTCCTACCTTTAGCACTTTTAATTTTATATTTCAGCTTTTCAAATATTTTACAAATTAGTTTTAAGCTTTTTCTTGGCCAAACTTGAATCCAAATTTGGCCGCATAAAGCTTTCAGTTTAACTCAAACTCTTTCCTAACTAATTTTCTTTTTTTCTTTCTCTTCTTGCAGGTAAGCTTGGCTTTAGCTTTTTATAATGAATCCAAAACCTTTGGAAAAGTCAAACTGTAAGCGTGGCTCAAACTATTAAGCTTCAAACTGTAAGCTAAACATATTTATTATTCAAGCTTTAAACCGTTTTTAAATGTGTAAAAAAGTCTATTTGAATTTGTAAAATTTGAAATGATTGATAATATTTTACACAAAATTCTAGATTAGTATATAATGGCTATATATCAAATTTGATAAAAATCTGTTGACGACTGGAAAAGCTACACTCTTTTTATCTTAAAATTTTCTGAGCGTTCCTATGTCAGCTATCTATATGTATATATATAGTCCAGCGATTCCGCATGCTCCGATTTATATATTAGTAAAATTATATAGAAGAATATCTTCATAGTTTCATTCCAATGCTCTTAAATTTGTTTCAAAACAAATCTCGCAAATCTGCACATATGATTCCCAACTAGTTCTAACATCCCCGGAATGAAGCGGCTTCTACCGGCCACGTCTCAGATATGTGTTGTGTTACAAAAGTTGCAAGTCATTGTTTACTAGTGTTCAAAGTTAGTAACTGATCATACATACGTACTGGTCATAGATACTTACTGTTCAGAGTTACTTACTGGTCATAGTTAATTGCTGTTCAGAGTTAATTACTCCTTATAGTTACTTAATGTTCAAGGTTAATTACTGGTTATACGTCTATAAGTCGTCCGATTGTTCCTATGTCAGCTATATATTTATGTATATATATAGTTCACCGGTTCGCCATGGTCCGATTTATATGCTGGTAAAATAATCTAAAAGAATACTTCAATAGTTTCATTCAAATGCTCTTCAATTTGTTCCAAAACAAATCTCTCACGTCTGAGCATATGATTCTCAACTGGTTCTAACATCCCCGGAATGAAGCGGCTTCTACCGGCCACGTCTCAGATATGTGTTGTGTTACAAAAGTTGCAAGTCATTGTTTACTAGTGTTCAAAGTTAGAAACTGATCATACAAACATACGTACTGGTCATCGATACTTCCTGCTGAGAGTTACTTACTGAACATAGTTAATTGCTGATCATAGTTACTTACTGGTCATAGATACTTATTGTTCAGAGTTTATTACTAGTCATAGATACTTAGTGTTCAGAGTTACTTACTGTTTAGAGATACTTACTGCTAATAGTAAATTGCTAGTCATAGATAATTACTGTTCAGAGTAACTTAATGTTCATAGAAACATACTGATCATAATTAATTACCGGTCATACTTCTATAACTTATATTAGACAAGATAATTACTGATCATAGTACTTACTGATCATTACATAGTTAATTTTAATTTTCATTGATACTTACTGAGCAGAGTTAACTACTGATCATAGGATTCTACTGATACAAGTTGATGCTGACCAAAGGTATAATTATTCAAGAAAGTAAAGAAAATTAGCTTGATATAAATGTCTTTCTTACCTGGGATTGAATAATTTCATTAACTTAATTAAATAAATGCTAATGATACTTTCTTTTAAATTTATTTATTCGATTTATTCAGTTTCGTTTACATTTTTCTTTTAATAACTAATTAAACATTTACATATACATTCGCAATCCTCGACTTAGAAACTAATTGAGGTACTCCCAGTGTACGCGGCATCAAACAAACTATAAAAGTTAACACGAAAAAATACACATTTAGATTAGATACACATTAAACAAACTAAACAAAAAAAAAGAAAAAAAAAGAAATACATATGAATTAGCATAAATGACTCGATATTTACATGAAGCGCTTAATTGACTAATTTCATGGGCGGAGTGTCAGCAGGGGCAATTGTTGGGGATCAGAGTGGAGTCTTCTTTTATTTTTTAGTATATATTTATTTTATATTTCCTAGAGTCTTAAGCGCGAAAGAGAAAGAATAGGGTAAGCTTAAGGGAGAGCTTAATAAATTAAATTTGTTTAATAAAAGAAGCCATTATCAGCTGACAAGGATTAAAGGGACAAGAAATCGATTAGATATAATGCAAACAAGGACTAGATGATAGGATTTCAAGAAATCGATCAATTATAATCGATAAATTAAATTAATTTCGTCAAGTTTTATTCATTTTTATGCCGATAAATCGTATTAATCGTTTTTATAAATAGAATTTTATTGTTTTAGGCGCCAAGTTCTTTCTCAGTACCAAGAAAGAAAGCATATTAATAGAAAATTATTGATATGTTATATCGGAATAAAATGTAAATCTAAATCTATATAATTTTGATATAGAAAAATTGATACATTTTTAATATAAATATCTAAAAATAGTGATTTTCAAGTTAATATTTAAATGTTATCGAAAAAAGTTTAGAATATGAAAAAAGCACAAGCTGCTTAGGAAACGTTTATTGTTTCGATATTTTAGACAAAATATCGATTTATTTTCTCTAGCTGAAATATCTGAAGTTATCGAAACTTTAAGATATATTATTACTTGCTGCCTTCCCTTAAAACCAAGTCAAAACTGTAGTTTGGCGAAAGCTTTTGTTAAGATAGTCTGCGTCCCATTAAACCCGCTAAAAACCCCCTGTGCCCCTGCTAATTGACCCCTTGTCTTTGACCCCTTTTTGACCTAACCCCCCCCCCCCGCACTGACCCAACCCCCCGTGCTTGTTTTAAAACCCGCTATGACCTTGGCAAAGGCCACTGATGCACAAGGGGTACTTCAGCCTCACTGGAGTTCAGAGAACGCTTACTACGCCATTGGGTTCGCGGTGGTGCCTGACCTTGATCCAAATCCAAGCCCAAACCCAGGCCCTGACCTTGACCAAAGGCCCCCACCGTTGTGGGTGTTAACCACAATTGTTTTATAAGATCGGCACCCTTCTCAGCGATCATTACCACTGGGGCATGGATATTGCCATTGGTTATGGTCGGCATTATGCTGGCATCGATCACTCGCAATCCTGGAATGCCATAGACCCGTAATTGTGGATCGACCACAGCCCAAGGATCAGTGGGTGGACCCATTTTCGCTGAGCCACTCATATGATAAATGGTCATTGTATACTGTCGAATGAAGCAGTTCCAATAATCATCCGTAAATAGGGTTAAATGCCGGCAATTGGGCAAAGGTTTACTCCAGAATCTCGCACCGAATCTCTTCATGGCCTGCGTTTCACCCATGGCCACTGCGGCCTTGACTCCCTCCCGCAATACATTCACATCATCCGGATGTGTGAGATAATTGTGATAGAGCAAAGGATATCGCAGAGGATTCTTTGAAGCCAGTTTAATGTAACCCCGGCTTTTGGGACGTAGCATCATGGGAAATACGCCAAAGACATCACGATTATTGACCTCCCCAAAGACCTCCTGATAGAACTCATCGGTTAGACCGTGGGCAGTTTTCACCTGTGATCCACCATCGGACATAACCGATGCCGAGGTCATCATAAAATTCATATCCGGCCAATCATCACTTGCATTGGCATATTTTGTATTAATAAAAGCCACCGCCTCGAGGCCAATGCTGGAGGTCAAAGGGCCATCCTCTGTGATGGCATACCGCAAAGCGGTATTAATATTCACCATTCGCTTCATTACAATCGAAATGGGATAATCGATGAGAAAGGCTATCCCACCGACAGCTATGTGATCCTGTAGATTCTGTCCCACGCCGGGTAAATGTTGCACCAGGGGTATACCAACTCTGGCCAACTCTTCGCCATGTCCAATCCCCGAGAGCATCATCAAGTGTGGTGTACCAATGGCACCTGCTGAAAGGATCACCTCCCTGGTGGCATAAGCATTCTGTAAATGTCCATCGCGAATAAATTGCACTCCTGTGGCACGTTTCGTCTTGGGATCTGTGAGCACTTTGGTCACATGTGAGAATAAGGCCACATGAAGATTGGGTCTTAACCTGGCCGGTCTCAAGAAGGACTTGGCCGTGGAGCTACGGGAACCGCGTCGCATATTGAATTGATAGAAACCAAAGCCAGTTTGTTGTTCTCCATTCACATCGATAATATCGTAGCCCATTTCCTCACCAGCCTGCAGGAAGGCAGGACCAATGGGTGTATTATATGGTGCATCCTGTACTGTCCACAGACCACCTAAGAAGAAAATAAATCACAGATTTATAAGAAATATAATTATATATAAAGATCCTCGACTTTGCTTTCACTCACCTGTTCCATGATAGCGCTTGTTCTTTGCCAAATACGGATTCCTTTGATCCTCAGATTTACGGAAATATGGTAGAATTTCCTCAAAGGACCATCCTGGATTCCCAAACTCTGCCCACTGATCAAAGTCTCGCTTATTGCCACGAATATATAACATTGTGTTTAGCACCGAACTTCCTCCTAAAACTTTGCCACGAGTCCAGCAGCAGCGTTTATCCTTCATCGCCTGACAGGCTGTGTGTTGTGGTTGGGTTCTGGAAATATCAATTAGAAATATTAGTATTATAATAATAATTTATACCCTTTCAAGGTATTATAATTCCAGTCAAAAGCTTAAAACTAGGTGAAGGAGTTATTTCCGACCCTAAAAATCATATATATTCTTGATCAGCATCAACAGGCGAATCTTTCTAGCTGAATTAGACATTTTTGTATATATTTTTAATTTTTTCAACATTTTTTAATTCATTCATCGTTAAAAATTGACCAAAAATGTTAAATTTTTTAAGTTATGTTTTTGGCTAAGTTATGAGATTTTTAAACTTCAGTTAAACAAAAAATTGTCACATGAAATATAATTAAATATTCGCTCAGAAAATGGTATTATAATTTTAATCGGAAGCTAAAAACTAAGTTAAGGAATAATTTCCGACCCTATAAATCATATATATTCTTCATCAGCATCAACAGGCGAATCTATCTAGCTATCTTAGACAGGATTTTTTTTTTTAATTTTTGCACAATTTTTAAGGGGTTAAAATTAAAAAAAAAAAAAACGAACAAAAAATTTAATTTTTTTTCATTTTAAATTGAGTATGCAGTTTTTATAAACTAATAAAAACTAACATAGGACCGCTTTCCGATTTAGAATTAATGCATTTTTGGCTTCGTTATGAGTATTTTAAATTTTGAGTTGTTGAAAAAAATGTCAAATGAAAATATCGATTAAAAGAACTCGAATATTTTAATCTGAGTTATGATCTATTTCCGTTTCAATCTTATAATTCCATTCCAAAATATCTATTTATATAACTCATAAATATATCGTTCAATATCCTTTTAAAAATATTGTACAAGTTAATATATATAAAGAGATTTAAATATTGAATATTGCATTTATATATATAAATTTAATATTTAACATTTTATAAAATGCAATACGTTTATAAATCATATGAATAATAATAATACTACTAAACTTTTATTAAAATAAATCGAAACTGAAATGTTAAAAAAAAACTATACCTATTAGAGTTGTATATAAAGTTATATATAAAGTAAAGAAACAACTGAGTAAAATCAATTAGCGAATCTTGGCTTGTCTTCGTAATTCACCGCAAAAAACGGGCTGCAAAAGAGATATCCAATAATTTTGCGGGCAAGTAAACAAAGCGACAATGAAAGCGCATTAGTAAAAAATATATATATAAAATATAAATAAAAACCAACTAGTGCCACGCCCACACCTCGCAAAAAGGCCAAATTGCCCAGTGGCCAAGTGAATTACAACACAGACAGAGACAGAGAGCCAGAGCTGGTGTTAAGCGCTCATTAGGCCAAGCTCAGGAAAATAAAAAACAGAAAAATACAAAATAAAAAATAAAAATAAAATTCATGAGACAATGAACCACACGACCGCACTTGGGGTGCCCTTTAAACGCTTGTCCCTCGGCATCCGCCAGATACTTGTATCTGTATCTGTAACTGTATCTTTAAGTGGCATTTTAAGTGAAGTTTACCCAGAAAAAGGTGCCTTAATCCAACAGGAAATCAAACCGAATATAATTCTCTGGAACTAATAATTGCTAGCGGGAAATGGAAACCTCAAAGGCGGAGAGTAAACTCAATTAAGACAGCAATTTTCCCGCTGCTCTAGGAAAATTAATGTTTATCACAGCCCAGTAGCTACGCATTTGTTGAGATAATAATCAAAGATAATAATCTCCTAAATTCCATCAACAAAAAATTCCCAGCATTATTCCGTGAGTGCAGTCAATATAAACCACCGACAAATTGTTAAAACAAATCGTTTTTGACAACTCTCTCTACAAGTTCATTTTTTGAGTTGAATCCGATACCAATTCAGTTTTCTTTTGGGTGCACAAAACATATAGGAAGAGTTTTTGCTGTGTTTTTCGTCGTTAATTAAAACACAAATTACCAGTGACAGGCAACAATCAAGAGACAAGAGACTACGGAGACTAGAGACTAGAGATACTTAAACACAATGAAAACAAAACGGAAATCAAATGTCAGTTGCGGAAAACTTGGTCAGCAATGATTTTTTACATTTGCCAAAGCTTGGCTTATGGTGGCGGGGGGAAAAGCGTGCCAGAGCCAAGGGAGTGGAAAACCCTAAATTTGGGTTGTAAAATTCAAATAAAATTTAAAACACTCTATAATATATTCATATATAACTTATTTAGGAACTACAAACTAGGTTTGTACAGCAAGAAAAGAGTTTCATAAGGTATATAAATAAATACTTTGCACTAAATATAATATGGAAAATATTCTTAACGTTGCACTAAATATTATTGATACTATTTAAACTTCTGTATATCAATCTCTATATAATATCGTAAATATAATAACTTATATATAGCTCATTTTACAAAATGCTAAAATAATCCTAATGAAAAATATCGTACGAGTGTTTTTTAAGATATTTCTGTTTGTCATCAATTGTACTTAATATTTATTTAAAACAAAATTTCTTATGACATTTTAAGAACAGAATTTATTAGAGAATATCGAGAAGAAAAGTTCAAGTTTTACTTTAAAATATCATATCCATATTATAGCTAAATAATATATATTAAAAGCAGTAAACTTTAATTTTATTAATGATTAATATAATGTAAATAACATTTGGCTGATACATCTAGATAATAACATTTTATATGAATATATAGTATATTTAAAATTTTGATAAACATGTGAATATTTTTCTTATCTACAAAATTTCAGTAACATGTTATTTATCTGTGTTTTTTTCCGGTAATATTGGTTTAAAATATCAAACCAACTATCGATTTGCAACACATCTGTATATCGCATCGATAAATCATCGATATATATATCGAATTTCGGGTTAGCTATTGATATTGTATTAATATAAAGATATTTTCTTCTATTAGGAATTTATTTTCTTATTAATATATTGTACATATATTTAAATATTTATATTATATTTTTATTTCCTAAACCAAGTCAAATACTGGCATCAAACTTGAGGTACTTCCATCTAGCTTATATACCCCAACTTTGGGACCAACTGACTCCTCTCTGTAGTCCATCATTTTGCTTGTCTCGGATGCATTTGCATCTTTCTTTCTTTTATCTTTAAAGATATACACCAGGCACCTTTCCTCAGTTTCCATCAAACATTTCGTGGTTTAAGTGAGGTTTAGGGTTAGGGTTAGGGCTAAGGGTTTTCGGGTTAATCGTAATAGTAATTAGCATACGACATTTCTATGATTTATGCTGCTCAGATGGGCATATATATACATATACATATATATATATTATTTTTTTTTTTCCATGGCTTTAACACTTTGAACCAAATGACGAGCCATTAATATCAATTCGCGCCACTGTAAGCCCAACCACTGTGGCACATTGTTTGGCATACTAACTTATTGGCTACGTGTGCCGCCCCAGACAGGCCAAAGAAAACTAGTGAACAGAAACAAAAAAAATAAGAAATACATACATAAAAAATCAAATAAAAAACCAACTGAACTGGTGAAGAGAAAAAAAAAACTTTCGCCCCAAGACTTGACTCTGAGCGACGCCCAACTGACGCAATTTGTTTGCTTTTTATTAGCCATTTAACAGTTAACTCACATAAACGTAACCAATTATTATTAACTCATTTTGCTTAGTTTATTTGATGCTTAATAGTGTCTTGTGTTTGCAGAAATCTCTTTTCCCTTTTTATGCTTTTTGCAATCAAATTAATTAAAGTTCAAGCGGACATAGAAATTAGAATGCATCCGAAAGCTTTTTAATCAAATAAAAGTAATTACTTAACAAACTGCAATTAAAGTAAGGGAAATCAATTAAAATGTTAGTTTAAAGTTTAGTCAAAGTTTAGCGTATAATTAAAGTTGCAAATAAAAACGATTACCTTTATTTTAAAGAAATAACTAGGCTTTGGGATCAGTAAAAAAACAAGAAAGGAAGCTAACTTCGGCACGCCGAAGTTTATATACCCTTGCAGATAGAACTTCTATGAATAGGAATCCATACAATATAAATTATATATATTTGTGTTAAAAAACAATGAAGTAATACCTGCTTTCATTTCATTCACCTATACATATTATATTTGCAGTTTTACATTCACTGATTTGCATTTTTCCTCCACATCAAACGATCGTTTGTATGGCACCTATATGATATAGTCGTCCGATTTTCATGAAATTTGCCACAAAATTTAAGACTTATATAAAATGGCTATACCTCAAATTTGATGAAAATCAGCTGAAAACTAAAAAAGTTATAAATTTAATTGTATTAATTTCTCGATCGTTCCTATGGGAGCTATATGATATAGTAGTCCGATTTTTATAAAATTTCGTACAAAATTGAAGAGTATAGTAAAATGGCTATATCTCAAATTTGATTCAATTCTATTGAAAACTGAAAAAGTTAAAAATTTTTTTGTAAAAATTTTCCGGTCATTCCTATGGCAGCTATATGATATAAACGTCCGATCCGGCCCGTTCCGACATATATACGAGTGAGAGTATATACAAGGCTAACTACAAAGTTTCATTCAGATAGCTTCAAAACTGAGAGACTAGTTTGCGTAGAAACGGACAGACGGACAGACGGACAGACGGACGGACGGACAGACGGACAGACGGACAGACGGACATGGCTAGATCGACTCGGCTGTTGATCCTGATCAAGAATATATATACTTTATATAGTCGGAGGTGCCTCCTTCACTGCGTTGCAAACTTCTGACTGAAATTATAATACCCTGCAAGGGTATAACAAATGAAAGTTGGTAAAATAATATATGAGCTTAACTATAAAATATAAGTATATATTAGTTTATAATTCCTTAACTTAAATATAGAATTATTAAACCTAGAATTCTTTTTAATTTCAATTGTAAATAAACCGATAAGTAAATAAAATATACAACATTACCTAAGTAAACAATTAAAAATGAAAAATCTTTAAAAGCACTTCAAGCCTTCGTAGATTAACTCTGCAACCTTATATGAAAAACTCAAAAAACTCTCATTACTGACATAATATTTAAATGCCTTACATATTCCCTCCCAAAAGATGGATTAAGATAATGCTAAAAGCGATTTAGTTTTCGTAAATCTAGAAAAACACACGCATTAGGGACATTCACTAAGCCAGCAAATCATAATTGCCGAGCTTATGAAATGAATATGCATGCCGAAAATTTGAGTTGATTGCATTATTTTCGTAATTGTTTAATGCTCGTTAACCGAAAGTTGGTTAAGGCCTCTCGGTCTTCAGTCTTTGGTTTTTGAGTGTTCCCAAAAAAAAAACCGGTGGAACAATATAAACAAAAAGTAAAAGAAGGAGCAAAGAAACGCATTCGGATGGAACAGCTCTTGATTGCCATATAAAAACACTTAGCAGTCGCATTATAAGCCGTAAAAATGGGCAGCAATACCATATGATTTATTGATGGGGAAAAAGGTTATATGGGAAAATTATAGCTTGACTTGTTAGAGATTTGACAGAAGAGTAAAGAGATTTGCAGCAAAACTATCATGGATAATAAAATAAATATTTCCTTGCCTTGCCAAAACATATAATATTCAGAAAACAAACCCTATATATATATATATTGTATTTACGAATTAATACCTACAGCTTAAAAATATCATAACTTAGCCAAAAATGCATTGATTTTAATTCGAAAAGTAGTGCTATGTTAGTTTTTATTAGTTTAATAAATCTGCAACCTCAATTTAAAATTTAAAGAAATTCAAATTTTTGTCAATTTTAATGATATCAAATTTTGAACAAAAAAAAGTGGAAAAAAATTATAAAAAAATGTTTTCTCTCGGACATGGCTATATCGATGCGGCTGTTGATACTGATCAAGAATATATATGATTTATAGGGTCGGAAATGACTCCTTCATTCACTTTTAAGCTTCTGACTAAAATGATAATACCCTGTAAGGGTATTTCCTTTCTTCCCAATAAATCTACATTTTGTTATTTAATCAATGTCTGAGTTAAGACAACTTTTCCATTTTGCATCATCAGAGCCCTCACTAATTCCCTGGTGTTAATTAGATTAACAACATTTCTCTTGTGGAATTGAATGGAGTGTCATAACATTTTTCCATCCCATTGGGTAAAAATAACATTTATGAATAACACTATTTTTCATGTATTATCTATTGCGGGACCCTCTTTTTTTTATTATTATTTTTGTTATGCAGCTTAGTTTGTTTTGTTATTTTATATTCGTGGACAAGTGTCTCTCTCTATTTTATGGCCCAGTTGACACAATTTGGGTTATCGATACTCGGTACTTGGTATACACGGAATCGAGTATGACGACCCACCGAAGCCTGTCCATTTAACCGGCTCACACTTGCTTTTGCTTTTGGCTTTGGCCAATGATTGGCAATCGTGTCGGATGAGGCCGGTCTTTTTGGTCATTCGAATGCAATTGCCAAGTGTCGGAGCCGTTTCGTTTCCACTCGTTCCGCTCCATTCCGTTCCGGGCCAAAACAGAAAAAAACAAAACCTGTAGACCGCCTAACCCACTTTTAACTTTGATACAATTCCGCCTTGGAGCGACGCGATTCGATCCGGTTTTTCTCTTGGGAAATTATTATTAAACAGAGAGCCGGCATAGGATATCCCGATAATGAAGAATGTAATACGATTTATAGAATTTGGAACAGTGGAAAACGGAAATCATGATTAGTATAGAACGATTTTTATTATATTATTCGAAATTAATCTGAAGAAAAATTGATTCTATAAAGTGTACTTTGAATTATTTTATTGTATACACTATATCCTATTGTTTTGCTATTTATCTCAGTATCTTTGATCTTAAATTGATGTCCGTTTCTAGCTTGTATTTTAAATACGAACTCTAATCTGTCAGAGGCATGTCCCCATCACCTTTTTTGGGATGCAAAAAATTAAAAATATTCGTGGCCCAAACTCGCGGGGGAATTTAATGATGCGGCCAATAGATAATGGGGGTCAGCTGATGGCCCGTTGGGGGAGTTACGTAAAAACGAGGAAAAGGTAGAGGGAGGACACGATTTGTTTGTACAAATATTTACACCAAACAGAACCATTGTTGGTATTAGCTGGGGCCCACTGTGAATTTGAATACTTTGTGAATGGCTTGGCGAAAAATTGCACATGGCTTGGCTTATGAAATCAGCAAAGTCATAAATATTTTAGCATTTATCCTGTAAAAGAAACTTGATTTTAAATTGAACTTAATGTTTTTTTATTATTGTTATGCCTTAAATGCATATAATTTTCACACTAACGAATGAGGAGTGACGAGTTGGGGATAACAAGCAACGAGTTTCAATTGCCGTTAAATGATTTTTTAATTTACGTTTTTTGCATATTTTTGTTGTATAGTAGGAAAAATTTATATAGAATACCTGCTAACCATAGCTACCACTTAAAAATGTTTCTTGCCATTGTTTCCGTTTCTTCATTCCCTTTATAAACTTTATGTTTCATTTCCTTTGTTTCAAATATACGTTCATATAGTTTCTTACATTTAACCCATATGCCGAGCCATTTATTAATTAAATCAAACCCATATTCCGTAAAATTGTAAATAAATTTCATTTCCCCTTTTAAAATAAACTAGAAAATCGTCTTTTCATGACCTTGAACCCCTGGAGACACGACAACGACAAACGACAACGTGATATTTTGGCACTTTCTCAGACAGGGTGAAACTTTTCTTTTTTTTAGAGCCGGTCAATCAAGATTACTATTAAAGCCGGTGATTGACGTGAGAGTGATGGGTGTGTGTGTTGTTATATTGTTGTTGTTTTTCAATTCAGTTTCAAACTTGCTGCAATATCTGTTGACTTAATTTGCCACCGCAAAGCGGTTTTCGAGTGGCGATTTGTACATAAAGTGCACCCAAAACAAATACTCTTGCACCTGCCACCGGACAATTCACTCACTCTTTTCCATTTTTTCTTAACGTATTTCGTTGGCAAAAGCCAGCTGACTGGATACACGGATACTTGGATACAAGAAATGCAGATACAGATACGCGACTCTCGCGACTTTGCGAATGATGCAATGATTCAGAAACACACTCGATTATATTGCCACACTCAGTGCACGTATTTTGAGTTGCACAGAAAGAAATTTTAATTGTTAAAAAGATTATGTATAATATGAACATTAAAAGAATATTTAAATGCTTCCTTTGCTTAGAAAAAACCAAGCTGAAACTGATTAAATATGTTTAATTAATTCTAAATTTAATTTAAAGTCTTCTTAAAAGGGAACTATATATCATATAGTTTTTGTAATGTATTTTATTATTCTTTAATAATCGTTATAGAAGTTTTTTTTTTTTTTTGCCGTGTTTCCTTTTCTTTTGTTCCATTTTTTGTTTCGTTTCGCATGCACTCTTAACAATTGATTGCATTCACTTACGCAAAGCGGAATGGAATGGCAAAGAAACGAATAATGGCGGCAAATTGAAATGGAATGGGAATGGGAAAGGAAATACTAATGAATGTGGAATTCTGAAAGTGAAACTTCCAAAGCCAAAAACCAAAGAAGATACCAAAAAAAGAAAACCCAAAAAAAAAAAAAAAACCAAGACGATGATCGCCGCTAGGCCTAAAACCCAACCCAAAAACCAAATCGAAAACCAATCCCCTCCATGTCAAATTAAACAGTTAAATGGATTACGGTATTGGTAACACGCTCGAACAAAATTCCAAAGAGAAGATGGGAAAAATGCCAATGTGCTCTCATGAATAATTAAGCAGTTTGGTGTCCACAGGTGGCAGCGGCCACCGGTGATGATCATCAGCTGTTATTAATGAAATGCTGCCGTGAGATAGAAAACGATCTGAATGAAACGCCAGACCCGCCCAAAAAAAAGAAGAAAAAAAAAAAAAAACAAAAAAAAACAAAAAAATCGAAATCAAAACTTTAACCTCAGGTTAGATTTGTCTAACGGTAGCCCGTTCTAATTCGAATCAGTCATAGAAGCATTAAACATTTTCCATTTCTTGTTTAATGGAGGCTTGAAAAACTTAAAGCACTTAATTGCCGCTCGAAAGCGGCTCAGAAACAACAAGAAAAGAAAAGGGGGAAAGATTATCCATCCAGAAGATACTGGTTGTTAAATGGTAAATCATTTACATTTGTCTTTAACTTTATCTTTTTCTAATTGGAACATTCTGGAGGGAAGAGAGAGAGAGAGAGACATAAAGAAAGAGAGAGGCTGGGAGAAGAAAGTCTTTTGGGGGAAAAATGAAAGATTCAAAGAATTGTAACTTTTGAACAGAAGCCATAGAGGGAATTTTCATAAAGCAATTGTTCTTTAAACGTGTTTTGACAGTGAAAAGAATAAAAAGAAATTACAACTAAAAGTTATTTGGAAACAATGAATGTATAACAAAGGCATATAAATCCTTTAAAAATGAAGGAAAGATAAAATTTACTAATTATTTAAGATTTAATTTTATGAATGAAACACATAAATAGCAACACAAATTAAAGCAAGCAAAACTTTATTTAAAATATTTATAGGGAAAATAAATTAAGTTCCATATAAACAATAAGAATATAATAAATAAATAATAAAAACTAAAGTGAAAATAAATCACAATCTTTTGAAATAATGAAAGTGAAACAAAAGCATAATATTTCTTGCAAGGTATTAATATTTCAGTCCGAAGCTTAAAAGAAGGTGAAGGAATCATTTCCGACCCTATAAAACATATATATTCTTGATCAGCATCAACAGGCGAATCTTTCTAGCCAAGTCCGACACAAAAAAAATTTGACAATTTTTTTCACCATTTTTTTTTTTCTAAATTTGATATGAGTAAAATTGACAAAAAATTGAATTTTTTAAAATATTAAATAGAGTTTGTAGATTTATTAATCTACTAAAAACTAACATAGGACTGCTAACCGAATTAAAATTAAGGCTTTTTTGGCGTAGTTATGAGATTTTGAAAAATTGATAAGTCGCAAATATTTTCATATATAAAATGTCCATAAATATCGATTCAAATGCATATTTTAAACTTAGTTATGATAAATTTTCCATTCGATCTTAGGATAAAAACTATAAGAGTAAACTAAGCTTCGGATTAGCTTCCATTCTTGTTTAATAATGAAAGTGAAACAAAATCATAAGAAAGTTTAATTGCAATTTTGGAATTTAGAAATGAAACAAAAAGAATGTAATTGTTTGCGGTAAACTAAAAGAAATCAAAATATTTTAAAAACAAATAATGTGCTAATAATCAAGTAGGAATTATAACAAATAGTAAGAAAATTGACTTATGAATGTAGTACCTTCAACCCAAGTAAATGTTTCTTTTAAGCACACATTACAGCCCAGTAAATATAATTCGCAACTACTCAATATTGACGCCAACGCATCCAATACCCATAATATCTTTCAGTTTACACAGACATTATGTCGCATTTATATTTCCCCTGCGATGTGAAAATGTCAGTAGATTACTCAGTTTTTGGTTTTGGTTTCCCTTTCTGTTTTTTTCGGGGAGTGCTGTTTGCGTGTGAAGACGTCAAGCAAATATATATAGTTTGAAATTCGGCAGGCAGTTGCTAACTAAACGAGCTAAAACCCGGCCTTTTGACTTGTCTGAACCAAAAAAAAAAAGCAGAAAAAACGAACCCATCAGCCGCAAGTTGAGCTGTCTTTTATTTATTTTTTTTGGCTCATTCGGAATGCTAATGACGAAGGCAACTCATCGATGGAGATTGGGCTTAAACCTAAAGAGCCCTATGCGATTTGCATGCCAGAATTTGTCAGTCATTGGGCTTAGACTTTGGGAGTCAAAGTTTTGGTGACTAAGTCAAAAAAATAAAAAAAAGGGGTGCAAACAAAAATAAAAGTGACAACGGAAATTGTTTGTTGTCAACCAAACTGGGCCACTGCTAAGGCCAGGCTTGACTTGACCCACTCATATATAGATGTTTGTGAAATTATTTAAAACTTTAAGCGAGATAGAACTCAAAGATTCAGAAAGGAAGAAACATTTGCACTTTAAATCCCAGGAAAAAACCTTGTTTCTTAAGATAAAATAAACGTAATATCCTGCTATAACTTTTTGTAAAATTTAAACAACAATCAAGATGCATTACCTATACTTCCAGTCCATTTTACTTTTGTGTAGATATAGTGATAAAAGTGGCACATCGGAGATTTCCGTCTCATGACCTCCAGCCTCCAGGAGCAGCACCTTCCAGTGTGGTATCTCCGAGAGACGTGAGGCCAGCACAGTGCCCGCCGATCCGCCGCCAATGATGATAAAATCATAGGCCAAATCCACTTGCTGGACATTAAAGGGACGATTCTCCGGATCGAATAGATCATAGTTGTAATACGCTATGGCGGCAATTAAGAAAGGCAGGATTGTTAGCTTCCCAACGCCAATCACTGCGGTGGCCAATTTGATGGCTCCGGCAATGGCCAGTCCCAGTTTGGAGGCTCCCAAGGCCGCCACTCCAGCGGTGGCCGCTGCCTTTGAAGCGGCACTCGCCTTGAAGAGAAGTCCGCCCACGGAGACGGCGGCGGCGCCCAGAGCGGGAACCACAACCATTGTTAATATTTTTGATACTTTTTTTAGGGGTTTTTCGGGTATAGGAAAGTGGGAAAGAGGGCTTTTCTCTAGATTTTTCTATATCTTTTGCACAATTTATACTTTTTTTTTGGTATTTAAGCGTCACACTGCATTGCAACTGAGTGAATCCAACACTTTCATTCGATTTTTTTTTGCATTCACAAGTCACTGCAACCGGACACTAAGAAAAAAATTAAGCAACAAACATTAAGGCAATTGGTTTTTATTTAAAAGTTCTTTAAAATGTTTTCTTCAATTATAATAAATTAAAGATGCACAAAATATATGTTTGAAGAATTTCTGTTAAAAATTTAGATATATTTTGTATTTATACTTTATCAATATTTATGTTTATTCAATATTTATATTTCGTTAAGATTTATATTTATTATGTGTATATATTTGTTTTGGATTTATATATATTTAAAGTTTATTTTCATCTGGCGTAAAGAAATGTATGTTTATTCTGTATATTTTTATAAAAATGTATGTTTATTCTGTATGTTTTTATAAAAATTTATGTTTATGTTGTAATTATATTAATTTAGTATTTAAATTCCACAATACACTCTAACTTCTTGAACTAAAATCCATTTAGAATTTACTTAAAGAATCTATAAATTATTTTAAAATATTTACGGTTGCCTTTCGGCTTCATTTTTTTTAACAACATTGTTTGTTACAAGCCTTCAATCAGGAATTAATTTTAGAATTACAAATCCATAATTAATTTACAATTAATAAATAATACTCAAATTAAATTTTAGGAATATTCAAATTTGAATAGTGCATTTCTTCTTGTAATTTATTTTTAATTTCTAGGAATTATTTGGTACAAAATATTCATTTTTAGAGATTTATTAATAATATCATAATACTTTATGTACTATTTGGTTTCTGTGCAATTTCTTTTATTAAATTTTAAATAAATTCTGGTTATTTTTAGAATATTCTTGAGGATTTTCTAATAAATATCCTTGATATTTTCTCACAGTGTCCCGTCGGTGGCACGTTCACTTGGCTTTCTGCACTTTCATTTAGGCCAAAGAAGAAGAAAAAAAAACAACAAAAAAAGGAGGCCAGAATAAACAAACAAATCAATTTTATGGTTTCTTTACGGTTAATATTATATTGTTTAATATATATTTTAATATTATTATTATTAGTTTTGTTTTTTTGCGCGCACTTTGTATCGGTTTTGTACCGGAATTATTTGGATAATCGGTTAACACGCTCGCCTCGCCAGCCCGTTTTCGTTTTAGGCCAACCGCCTCGCTTGGCAGTCGCTGCGTTTCTGTCTTTTCTGTTTTTCAAAGTTTTTCGAGCCGCAAAAAAGCCACTCGCCTGCGACGCTGCTGCTTTCCCGCTGCAGCTGCGCCGACTGAGGCGGTAGCGGCGCTAAGGCAGAGGCTCGCGCTGCCACCGAACAGTTGCGCATGCGCGCCGTTGCCCCTGCCTTTTCTTCATTGCCTTTGCTTTTGTTTTTGTTTTTGCTTTTGTTTGCTAAGCGAAGCCAATATGCACTCACTCTCTCTTTCAAAATGTGAGCAGATCACTGAGCAGGCCTTTATTTATGGCATTCTCCTTGAAAAGGGTTTTAACAATATTATTATTATTACAAAAAAAAAAAAAACAAAAACTGAGTGTATCTTTACGTAGAAAAAAATGTACGCTGACTATTGAAGTATATTTAGTATTGGTATTAATAATATATTCAATTTATTATAATATATATAAAATTATTAATTCCTTTAATACTAATATTTGCTTATTTAAAGCCAATGAATCGTATTTCCTTTATATAAATTATATGATGTTATAAAATGATGAAAGGATTTTCGTTTATTTCTTTGGGAAATATTTTCAAGGTTTTTACGTATTTAAAAAATAATCAAAATAAAAAAAATGTAATAATTAAATAAGTGAGAAGAAACCAATCCTTAAGCTTATTATGCTCTCTCGCTCTTGGCTCTTCTCATCCGTGGCTCTCTCCTTAAAGTTTGCCGGTTGGGAAACTATAGCCAGCTCTTTCTACCTCTCTGTTTCTCTCTCTCTCTCTCGCTCTCTCTCTTTTTCGCACTCTCGCCCACATGCGTTGCGGTTGCAATTGTTGTTATTGTTATTGTTATTTACGCTGTACTGATGCTGCCTTACGAAACATTGCAGCTCAAGCCTCTCGCTCGCACACATAAGCAATAGCCATAAATACAAACAGTGGCGGTGAAAGTAATAGCATTACTTTTAATTAAGTTGACGCTAATAAGCTTTTCTTTTAATATAGAAAAATAAGTTGTGTTAATTATAATGAGAAGTAAATAAATAATCGAAAATATGCATACAAAATATATAAATACGAATATAGAAATTATAAACAATTAACTAAAATAAAGAAAAAAATCTGCATATGTTTAAAAATATAAAATCTTCTTTGTTGTTAAAGTCATTTATACCCCTTTTCTCTGCTAATATTTTACCCTTTACTGTTCCATATACATATATCTGACATTTGCGGTTTCTTTTCACTGCCTTATCTTTTTTTTTTCCTGTTTACTCTTCTTCTTCTTGGGCTCTCTTCTTCTTACTTGTATTTCCTTGCAGACGACAGACGACCTTCAGGCTCTTTACGCTCGTCGGTTTACAGTTATGAGCACTTGGCTTTCCGCTCTGCGCTCTCTCAATTTTTAAGTTTTGGATTTTGGGCCTAAGTTCCAATTCGAGTTTTAAGTTTATTATTATCATTATTTTTTGTTGTATATGTGGGATTGCTCACGTAAGCCATATAAGAAGAAAAACTGAAAGGAAAACAGGCAATACTCGATAAGGTGAAATCCCTGTACCTTAAAATAATTCAAATTTCAAGAATAATACTTAAAATCATTAACTAACAAGAAAGGACAACAACTTCGGCGCGCCGATGTTCGTATACCCTTGCAGATTGAAATTCGATCACAAGGAATTAATACAATATAAATTTTATATATTTATGTTAAAGAACAATAAATAAATACCTGCTTTCATTTCATTCACCGTTTTGTTATTATTTTTAACAATTGTGTGCATAGCAGCTATATGATATAGTACTCCGCTTTTCATAAAATCTTACACAAAATTCTAGATTATTATATAATGGCTATATATCCATTTTGATGAAAATCAGTTGAAAATGAAAAAATTATAATTATTTGTCTTACAATTTTCCGATTGTTTCTATGGCAGCTATATATATGTATGTTTATATATAGTCCACCGATTCGCCATGCACCGATTTATATACTAGTAAAATTATATAGAAGAATAAATCCATAGTTTCATTCAAATGCTCTAAAATTTGTTCCAAAACAAATCTTTAACTTCTGTGCATATGATTCCCAAGTGGTTCTAACATCCCCGGAACGAAGTGACTGCTGCCGGCCACGTCTCAGATATGTGTTGTGTTTCAAAAGTTGCAAGTCATTGTTTACAAGTGTTCAAAGTTAGTAACTGATCATAGTTATTTAATGTTTATTGATACTTACTTATCAGAGTTACTCAGTGTTCAGAGATACTTACTGATTATAGTTACTTACTGGTCATAGATACTTAATGTTCAGAGTTATTTACTGCTCATACTTAATTGCTGATTATAGTTAATTACTGGTCATAGATACTTACTGTTCTGAGTTAATTACTGATCATAGTTACTTAATGTTCAGAGTTAATTACTGGTCATTCTTCTAGAAATCGTCCGATTGTTCCTATGGCAGCTATATATATGTATATATATAGTCAACCGATTCTACATGCTCCGATTTATATACTAGTAAAATTATATAGATCCATAACTCCATAATTTCATTGAAATAGCTTGCTCATTGTTCCAAAACAAATCTCGCACGTCTGAGCATATGATTCCCAACTGGTTCTAACCTCCCCGGAACGAAGTGACTGCTACCGGCCACGTCTCAGATATGTGTTGTGTTTCAAAAGTTGCAAGTCATTGTTTACAAGTGTTCAAAGTTAGTAACTGATCATACATAATTACTGGTCATAGATACTCACTGCTGAGAGTTACTTAACGTCATTGATACCTACTGATTATAGTTAATTGCTGATCATAGTTACCTCCTGGTCATAGATACTTACTATTCTGAGTTAATTACTGATCATATTTACTTAATGTCCAGAGTTAATTAGTGGCAATTCTTCTAGAAATCGTCCGATTGTTCCTATTGCAGCTATATATATGTATATATATAGTTCACCGATTCGCCATGCTCCGATTTATATACTAGTAAAATTATATAGATCCATAACTCCATAATTTCATTGAAATAGCTTGCTCATTGTTCCAAATCAAATCTCGCACATCTGTGCATATGATTCCCAACTAGTTCTAACCTCCCCGGAACGAAGTGCCTGCTGCCGGCCTCGTCTCAGATATGTGTTGTGTTTTAAAAGTTGCAAGTCATTGTTTACTAGTGTTTAAAGTTAGTAACTGATCAAACATACATACTTACTGGTCATAGATACTTAAGGCTCAGAGTTACTTACTGATCATAGTTAATTGCTGAACATAGTTACTTACTGGTCATAGTTACTTACTGTTCAGAGTTAATTACTGGTCATAGATACTTACTGTTCAGAGTTAATTACCGATCATAGTTGCTTTTTGGTCACCACAGTTAATTACTGGTCATATTTCTATAAATCGTCTGATTGTTCCTATGTCAGCTATCTATATGTATATATATAGTCCACCGATTCGCCACGCTCCGATGTATATACTAGTACAATTATATAGAAGAATAACTCCATAGTTTCATTCAAATGCTCTTAAATGTATTCCAAAACAAATGTCACACGTCTGTGCATATGATTCCCAAGTGGTTCTAACATCCCCGGAACGAAGTGCCTGCTGCCGGACTCGTCTCAGATATGTGTTGTGTTTCAAAAGTTGCAAGTCATTGTTTACTAGTGTTCAAAGTTAATAACTAATCATGCATACATACATACTGGTTACAGATACTTAATGCTCAGAGTTACTTACAGATCATAGTTAATTGCTGATTATAGTTACTTACTGGTCATAGATACTTACTGCTCAGAGTTAATTACTGATGATAGATACTTAATGTTCAGAGTTAATTACAGGTCATACTTCTAGAAATCGTCCGATCGTTCCTTGATAGCGATATATATGTTTATATATAGTCCACCGATTCGCCATGGTCCGATTTGTATACTAGTAAAATTATATACAAGAATAAATCCATAATTTTATTGAAATGCTCTTATTTTTGTTCCAAAACAAATCTTTAACTTCTGTGCATATGATTCCCAAGTGGTTCTAACATCCCCGGAACGAAGTGCCTGCTGCCGGCCTCGTCTCAGATATGTGTTGTGTTTCAAAAGTTGCAAGTCATTGTTTACTAGTGTTTAAAGTTAGTAACTGATCATACATAGATACTTTCTGATCATAGTTAATTACTGATTATAGTACTTACTGTGCAAAGTTACTTACTGTTATAAACTCAAGTCGGATTCGTACACAATTTTCTGGCTTTTAAAAAGCGTTTGGGTGCCTGTATCTAAACCTGTACCTGTACCTGGATTGACCTCAAAACCCAAGTGGCAGAAGAACCACAATCAATTGACCAGTTTGGCATTGAAGAAGAGTTCAATAAGAAAAAAAAACAAAAATCCGGTGATTCAAGTGAAATTTCAGGCATTTATTTAGCTGTTTGTGGATTGTGTTTTTTTTTTACTTATTTTGTGTTTTTATTGTTGCACGGTCCAACCGGTTTCCAGAGAGCCAATTGACAAACCACAACACGATTTTTGCCAAGTAATTGTCATTACATTACACCTGATATCGGGCGGATATTCGAACGCAACTAGTTTTTTTTTTTTTTTTTTGTCTTTTTTCGAATCAGTCGTATGGAAAATTGAATGGAATTTGAATTTACCAAAATTGCACCATTTTCTGAGATGCTTAATCGAAAAGATATATATATATATATATGCACATATATATTTTTGGTTTTGATTTCCGTGTTGCATTGCGTTCATTGTTGTATAATCAAGGCAATATCCGGTCAAGGATTAACTTTAAATGGGTGAAAGAGGTGTGAGTGAGTGAATTATCTTTCTAGGAAATCTTTTGGAATTTTTATAAACTATAAACTAAATATTATATAAATCAAGAAATATAGGTGTCATTATTATTAAATATTTAATTTGATTTGATTTAATGCTAAATTTTATATTTAATTAAAGTAATGCAGTGACCACACTGCGTATGAGTAATATTTAAGTAGTTTACAACAGTGCGTATGAGTAATGCAATTTAGAAAGACACCTAGAATCCCTTGGATTTCAACTACTTTTAATATTAGTAATCATTTGTTTATGTAAATAAAGTAGGACAGTGAATGTATAGTGTCTTTTTTTCGTTAATTTACGTGGCAGACTTTGCTTGATACATTTCCCAATTGTATTTCACAGCCCCTGAGATCGATCCACTTCTCTACCAACTAACTTGGTTAATGTAATGACGAAAGTCACACGCAATGTAATGCCCGAAAATGTGACGATCGTTTGATATATCGCCATCTAATGGGGCAAGGTCAACCCAAGACCAAGACCAAGTCCAAAACCAAGCGATTTGACCAGAGTTTTCCATGCGAATGTTTTTTTTCTGTCTTTGTGTTTTTATACCTTTGCAGAGTGTAATATAATTTTGGTTAGGCGATTTTTGTTTGAGATTTTCAACTGGTTTAAGGAAGATTTGATATAACTCAAAAAAAGATTAAGGTTTAAATGGTTTATATATATAAATAATACTAAAATCAAAAATCCAAAGTGAACCTAAACAAGGAAGTAGTTGTATTTTGATACCCTTACAGGGTATTCTAATTTTAGTCAGAAGCTTAAAACTTAGTGAAGAAATCATTTCCGACTCTATAAGTGATATATATTCTTGATCAGCTTCAACAGCGGAATCGATCTAACCGTGTCCGACAAAAATTTAATTTTTTTTAAATTTTGATCATTTTATAAGGGGTTAAAATTAAAAAAAAAAAATACAAAAAATGATATTTTTTTAAATTTTTAACTGAGTATGCAGATTTATTAACCTAACAAAAACTAACATTGGAAAGCTTTCCGAATTAAAATTAATGCATTTTTGGCTAAGTTATGAGATTTTTAAACCTTGATTTGTTGAAAAAATTTTCATATAAAATATTAATAAATAATGATTCCAAGAATGCGAATTTTTTTATCTTAGTTAGGATAAATGCAAGAGTATTTTCCATTTAGTGCAATAATATTAACAGCAACTTTTTCTTACTTCTTTTTAATTAAATTATATATTTAATACTGTATTTAAAGTGGTTATAATTAAACTCGATTGCTAATCAAACAAGAATATAAGTATGTTAACAATAAAATATTTTTGTTGCCTTTGTTTTTGTATCTGTTTTGCTTTTATTTTGGTTTTTCCAAACCTAATGGCCAAGCCCTTAGTTTTTCCCCTTAATTAAGAGGCTCAGGCCTTTGATTGATCTTGTGAATATTGTGAAAAACTATGGAAACTTGTTCTTGGGAATCTGAATGTATTTTCTTTAAAGTTTTTACGATGCTTTGTGACCTCTATTCTGAGGCAAGTAGTTGACAAACCAAGGATGACTTAATTTATTCGGGTTAAGGCTTCATTTAATTACACACTCTGTGAGAGACCATCACTTGGGGCTTTTAAATGTTATTTTTTTAATTATTTAACTAATAGTTCTGCTATACAACACGGATAACTACTTGATAAATAATGAAATCCAAGTGTAATGTTATCTGTAAACCTTTTTTAAACTAATATTATTTAGGTAATATAAACAGAATAAAACAAAATACTCTAAATACTCTCCCTTTCGCTTTTAATAATTGTAAACTTTACAGAAAGTGAGAAATCCATTACTCCAATCATTAAACAAACAAAAAACCCCATCTAATAAGCACTAATGCCTCATAATGACTTTGCATTTTTGGTTCCCAGGCTTCTGTGCATATTTAATCAACAATTTCCGCTACAGTTACAAATTAGTGTTACACTAACCTACACGTTAAACGATTTCCGGCAAAGATCTATGTACTTTACTTCTCGAAACTCACTCTCACACACACGCAATGGTATTTTTTTTTTAAGAGGTCCCCCCAATTGCCCAATCAACAAACAATTTTTGGCTCGAGGGCAATTAAAAGTGAAAATAGAAGAGGCCACAAGAAAAATATACAAAAGAAAAAAAAGAAGAAATATAAAGCAAAAAAAGAGTTGGGCAAATTGAAGAGGCGCCAGCCACGGGGTGACATAATAATATTTGTATTACCTCCAAAAAATCTTCTGTTTTTCTTATTTTTTGTTCAATGCCTGCCCGGCTTTATCTTTGCGCTGCGTCATCCGTATCTCCATCCCATGGATCCATCTGGAAATGAACTTCATTAAACGACAAATGCAAGAAACGAAGCCATGGGCTAATGGCATCAAGTGCGGCGAGTAACTCGTAATTCACATAGTGATGCTCGCGTGCGTGACACGAAATTGGGGTTTATTTTTGAGTCAATTTAATCATTTTATAGGAAAACTGATTTCTAAAATAAACTAAACTTTAATATTATTAATATCAGTTAGGTAAATTATTCACAATGTAATATATAAAAATTTATTTTACAGAATTCTAAAGGTGATATTTGCCAGGAGTTTTTTATATAATAAATATTAAACCTGTCACAATTGCTATATTCTTTATAAAAATTATTTTAAAGCCATATATAACATTTTAAATTCCCAAGAAAATTATTATAGCAACTTTAAATCTATAGGATTTTGGTTTTTATTTAAATATACATATGTAAAAAAGTTTTCTTTTAGACTTCTAGAATTTCTTAAAGTTATTGATTAAATAATGTCTAATTTCAACTGTTTAGCAAAAATAGTATGACTACAAAAGGGATTTATCTTGATTAATACCTTCAAACAACTGTCAAAGAATATGCTGTGATTTATTATTAATTTATTTTCTCTCCGTAATTACAAAAAATATGCTATGCTATCTGTATTTTTTTCCTGTCGAATAATTCTGTTTAATAATCCAAAAATTAACAATTTATTGATGTTAAGTTTTAGTTATTTAGCTGTATAGTTACACAAGAGTCTAAAGTCTATTCCCTCTAAGCAAATTGCCCAAAAAGTGTGCTATGATTTCAGTAAATTTATTTCGGTTTCCTTCCTAAGAGTTTTTCCCAACAAAAATAATCATTTAATTAGTGTCAAGTTTGTGATTAATTATGGCCACCTGAGGAGTGTTAAAACCCACTCACGATCTGGTCTCCTCTCACGTCCATCTCCGATTTGTATCTCACGGATACCTCGAGCTCGTGTGTGTATCTGTATCTGAACGGCAGTCGAGCATGCCGGATTTGGACGACGTGCCCGACATCCAAGCACTACTCTCATTCAATACTCGTGCGTATTTAGGTTACCACTTGGGTTACCCAAAAGAAGGAAAAGAGTGACTAGTAGCAAAAAAAGAAAAAAAAGACTGACATTCAGCAGCCAAACCACAGCGAGAAGAGCATCTCTCATCTTTCATCTAATCACTAAACTCTTAAACTGTACAAATTGTTTTTGTGCTTTCGGACTTTAGGAATTTCCGCCACCAGTGTTTCTTTCTTATTTTTATATCTATATGTATGTTTCCACTTTCCACCGACACAACGAATGTGTCAGGTATTTCATTTATCCATTAAACACTATCCGAGTTTGTATCGCAAGCGATTTCATTTAATTGGATTCCATTTTTTGTGGTAAGGTTTGGTCAAGTGCAGGAAAAGAAGAGTGGATTGCAAGACCTTTAGCGACCCGTGGAAAATGGGGTCAAAAATAGTGTGTATGTTTACGAAACAATTATTATATTAAAAGTACATTTTTCCACACTCACTTTAAACTATGTGTAATAGGGATAAGGCAGTTGCTTTTCCGGCTAATTAAATTGTAGAAAATGATAGCAAATTAATTAATGAAAACTAAAAGGGTTTGGTTTGTAGATGTATCTATATTCTTGGATATTCAATTAATTAAGATACACTTTTCTCTCATTAAAAATTGATTAATTAACGAAAAAAATATCAAGTAAATAACTCTTAAAAGGGTTTATTTGTACATTAAATAATTGTTGATTGAATAATCTATATCCTTAAATTTTAATTAAAATAAATCTTAATATTTCTCTTTTCAAAAATTAATTAATTGAAGAAAAACATAACTTATAAATTAGTTTAAATTAAAAGAGTTTGCTTGAAGATAGAATAATTGTATCTATATCCTTAAATTATTAATTAATTCTCTTTAAAAACCAGAAACTTAAATCCCACCTTTAAGTTGTATAATTTCGAGTATGGCCGAAACACTTTTGGCCAACAATTAATTGCGTTTAGCTTTATATTTTTTTGGTATGCATTAGATGAACGCCGAAAGGCTCAAACAAACCCAAAAACTGGCACGCTTCGCGCTGTCTGCAAATATTTTACAAATTGAGCGGCAATTTGCCGAAAAAAAATTTATAAAATATATATACATATATATTATATATGTATATAAAGGCGAAAAAATGAAAAGTGAAAGCTGTCAATCAAAAATGAAACGAGCTAACCAGGCCGACCGAGCATCGAGTGTCGCCCCAGACTCAATACAAAACAATCGCCACTCAATGCTGATGGTGCACTTTATTTTATGAATATATATTTTCGTAGCGTATAAATCAGCATCATTACAAAAAAAATCACACCCAATATTTTGTGATTTTCGAGGAATTTGTGCAATTTCCTTTAAAGAGGAGATATAAGACACTTATGTGTGTAAAAGTATACAAATTTTGATGGAAAGTATTCATGGGGAGTACATGCTGAAAGGCTAACAGGCGAAACATCTTAAGCTTTAGCTTTAAATATATATATATTATACATTTTTAAAATATAATATAACATTTTAAATATATATATTTATTTACCATTTATATATATTTATAAAATGATAATTGTTTAAATTTGTATATTAACAAGGAAAACCAAAAAATAACAAGAACGGAAACTAATTTCGAGAAGCCAAAATGTTCCTACAGGAATTTAATCTTAACTAGGCCAAAAATGCATTTAATTAAGTTCGGAAAACTGTCCCATATTAGTTTTTGTTAGGTTAATAAATCTGCATACTCAGTTAAAAATGTCAAAAAATTAATTATTTTTTTGTCAATTTGTAAAAATTTTAATGATTTAAAATATTTTGAAAAAACAATTTTTTTTTTGCCGGAAATGTCTAGAAAGATTAGGTTGTTGATCCTGATCAAAAATATATATGATTTATAGGGTCGGAAATTGCTCCTTCACTTAGTTTTAAGCTTCTGACTGAAATATAATACCATTCTTTCAGTCGATATTTATTAATATTTTGTGTAACAATTTTTTGTTTAACTAAATCTATAAAATATCATAACTCAGCCAAAAATCTATTAATTTTAAATCGGAAAGCAGTCCCATGTTAGTTTTAGGTAAAATAATAAATCTGCATACTCTGTTTAAAATGTAAAAATTTTAAAATTTTTGATCAATTTTTGACAATTTTGACGATGAAAAAAATGTTTAAAAAAAATGAAAAAAAAAATGTTCTCCCAGACATGGCTAGATCGACACGGCTGTTCAAGCTGATCAAGAATATATATGATTTATAGGGTCGGAAATAATTCCTTTAATGTGTTTTAAGTTTCTAACTAAAATGCAAAGATATAAAATGTCTCAGAAATTGCTATGCAAGATCCATGTATATTGGCAACATGATGCTAGATACACTTTCTTAGCAACATTTACTTGGTCATTTCGCTAGGTTAGATTTACGATTTTTATAATATAAGTAGAAAACAATTATGATATTTTCTACATTAAAGACAGGCATAAAAAAATTGAACTTTAACTGTTATTTGTAACTTAAACACAGTTTTAAAGTCACTGTTGATATTTATTTAGTGTAGACACCAACCACAGCAAAAATAAAGATTGTGTAGATTTATGTAGAAACTCTTCGGAAGAATGTATGTAAAAATAAGAAGTAAGTATTTTTAGGAATTCTAAAAAACTTAGCTAGAAATTTAATGTATTTCCATTTAAAACAAAGCACTTAGCCTCTTCCAAACACATTTAAATTCTTCTTTAAATAAAAAAATAGAAACAAACCCCTTTTTATATCAAATGCATATTTATTAGAGACAAAAAAAAAAAACTAACAAAAAAAATAGAAGCGTTCGATGACACTTTTTTGGTACTTAAAACTATAGAATGTCTACTCGTATATAATGATGCTCACTTAGAGCTCGTTGTGCTGCACTTTGCCGAGATGATCCTCCTTGATCATATCGGCTCCCTTTTCGGCAATCATGATGCAAGCGGCATTGGTATTAGCTCCAACAATATCGGGCATAATGCTGGCATCAATCACACGCAATCCCTTGGCCCCGTGGACACGAAGACGTGGATCCACAACAGCGGTGGGATCGGATGAGGGTCCCATGCGAGTGGTGCCCACCGGATGGTAGACAGTGGTGGTCATGTGACGAATATAACAACGCCAATACTCATCCGATTGATACTTCAGGCCATTACACTTTTCCAAATCCAATTTGTGAAGCTTCGCCTCTCGCTCACTAAATGCCTTGGTATTTGGCAGATTCTTGTAGATATTCAAAGCACGAATATAAGTATCCACATCACGTTCATCGGTCATATATCCAGGATCCAAAATGGGTGCATCCAAGTAATTGGCTGTCTTCAGGGTCAAACTGCCAGCGGAGAAGGGTTTCAGGTGTAGCAAATAGGTAATATAGGTATTTGTGTTCTGATTAGCCGAAAGAATACTCTTGGCCACACGATCATTAAACCCGGTGGCAGCCACATAACCCTTGAGCTCAGGACTCTGCATCAAACTGAAGAAGTTTGTGGTCTGAATATCCGGATTGGGACCCTCAATCGAAGTGGTATTAATGAAACCAGTCAAGGCGGTAGCCTCATGATGCAACAATTTGCTATAGCGACCCATCAAGAGGTTATACATGGCATCCACAAGCTCCTCCTCAGTGGGTTTTCTAGCTGTGGACTTATCAATCTGAAAGATGACCGGCAAACTGGCATGATCCTTGAGATTGTGACCCACAGGAAGATCCAATTTAACGGGTATACCCAGGCTCTTGAGGTGATCGGCGGGACCGATGCCTGGAAAATATTATAAAATATATTATATTACTATATAAATTATTAAATATGTATAACAAATAGATATTATTACTTTTATAAATGCTTGCCTTCTTGTTTAAAAAGTTTGTTCTCAAAACCAGTTGAAAATTCTATTCAAAATTATATTTATAGTGTATAAAAACCTGTCTCTTCCAAACAAACCTAAAGAACCATGACAGGTTTCCTATTAAAATTCATGAAACACAGCGAAAACGTGTTCTTTTGGCAACTACATTTAGTTTGTTATGATTTCTATAATATGTATTTACTAATTAACTTTTATTTCCCTTTCTCTTTACAGGTGAGTGCAATTGAAACTAAACTAAAGCTAAATATGAGAGCAAAGCTCGTAACTCATATTGATCAAGTAAAATATAGGTAAGACCCTTAACTTCTAAGGGAAAGTACCGGATGGAAAAAATAACTCTATCGTTAAATTATTTGTGTGTGTGTTTTTTTTTTTTTTTTTTTTTGCTATGTAGTTTATGATCCGAACTGTGATCGTTTGACCTTGAGCGTGTGACTTTGACATGGCATCGACACCGGTTACGGTTTCTCTGATATCGGGATACCGTTAGTGATTCCGTCTAATCTAATCGCACTTATCAAGAGTCGCGTTTTACCAGGTCTTTAAATGCAGGCCAAACAAAAAACAAACACACAGAAGCTAAGCCAAACTACAAATAACTTGATTTAACTAAGGGATTATCATAAATTTTAATTACAGTTTTTATAGAGAGGAAATGATGGGGTTAGGAAAAATGCATCTTAAAAATAAGTTTATAACGTGATAAAATTAGATTTTTTAGAAGTTTATAAAGAACATGAAGCTCTTGACATTCAGACCTTATTTTGAGGGTATTTTTTATATATGATTTTTATATATAATTTTCCCTTTTCTGGGAAACTCACCTGAGAGCAGTAGAAGTTGTGGTGAACCGATGGCTCCTCCAGATAGAATAATCTCCTTGCTGGCTCGCACTGTGTACTCCTTATTACCGCGATGCACAAATGTCACACTTTCGGCCCTATTATTGCCATCCAAATTGATCTTCTTGACATGAGCGTGTCGCAGGATATGCAAATTCGGTGTATCCTTGCGTAAATGAGAGCGTGCAGTGGTTATGCGACGTCCACCATCCTGAGTTCCCAAAATATCCATTTGTCCGACAAAAGAACCCTCTGTGAAATCCGGAGCACTGCCATAGCCCATCTCCTGCATGCCAGCGCGGATCGTTGATCTAAATTCGTTATCCGAAACATAGTTATTGATGCCCATGGGTCCACCAACGCCATGATCACCGGGCTTATAATCCGGACGTGTGGAACGCAAATCCTCCGCCTTGCGGAAGTGCTCCAGGACAGAGTCATAACCCCAGCCAGGATTACCTCTACGTTCCCAATCATCAAAGTCCTCCCGGGTGCCACGGGCATAGATCATGGCATTCATGCCATTCGTTCCGCCCAACATCTTGCCCCTCGGCCAATGGCAACTCTCACCCAACATGGCCATACAGGCACGTCCATTGGGTTCCGAATGATATTGCCAATCCCATTTGGAGAACTGAGTGGCCATGTGCCAGGCCACGAATTCCGTTTCAATGGGTGGATCACCACCAGCCTCCAGCAAAAGCACTTTCCAGTTGGACTCCTCCACTAAGCGGCCAGCCACAACGGCACCCGAACTTCCCGATCCAATTACAATAAAATCATAGTCCTCACCCTTGAAGCCACCATTTTTGTCCAACCAATCGCCACGATCCTCGGGCCACTGCTGCTGGCCACTCAAGTCACAATACTTGGTTATCAGGGTGGACAGGAGCAGGGACATGAGCGTGTTGGCCGGACCCGCTGAACGGGCGGCGCACTGGGCGCTCAGGAACTCCATCTCGAAGAGCTAGGAAAAATATATAAATAAATATATAAATTACCTATTATATATAAGATTTAGAGATCCAGGATAGAGTCATATATATTATTTACTTGGGAACAATTTTACTGGCAGCTATTAAGTTAAGTTAAGCTATATAGAAATATATAAATTACCTATTATATTATGTATAAGATTTAGAGATCAGGATAGAGTCATATATTATTTACTTGGGAAAAATTTCACTGGCAGCTATTAAGTTATTCTCAAAATATATAAAACTTTCTGAAGTTTCTATATACACTTCTAAAAAAATAGTTACCCGGTACAGCTTTTACCCGCAAGATACTATTCTGAACTTGAAATATATCTAAGAAAATGTATAACTATATATAATTTTGGTAATAGATCTGGTAAATATCCTATAGAAACTATAAAGAAAATCTTTAAATACTTAAATAGTTAAAGTTTTCTAGAATGTCTCTCTATTTCTCTCTCTCTATATATATATATTTATATTTCTCTTTCTCTTTCTATATTTTTCTCTCTATATATATTTCTCTCTCCATTTCTCTTTTTTTTTTTTTTGTTTCAAGAAAATACTTAACCAATGCAACTTTTATAGCCCGAATAACTTGAACATTAACTTTTAATTTATATAAATCATTTTAAAAGATCAGGGATAGATCCTAAGAAAATGATCCTGTTATTATTATTTTTCTTGAATTTTTAATATTTATTTTTTTAATATTTAACCAGGACAACTTTTATCCCTAGGTTAAGTTTTTGTTAACTACAGATTACCTTCTAGAGATCAAAGAAAACAATAACTTGAAACTATCAAGTTATTTTTCTAAATGCACACAGAATTCCTAGAATTTTTTCTTGTATTTTTTGCTCTGTCAAAAATTAACCCATACAGTTTCTATCCCTGGATTAAGTTCCTTTGATATCCCTGTTAACCTTAATATTTCAGAGAAATAATTCTCTTGAAACTATCACGTTATTTTTCCAAATACACACAGTTTCCTGGATTTTGTTTGTATTTCTTGCTTAGTAAAAAAGTTAACCAGTACATTTTCAACATCCCCTGATTAAGTTCCTTTTATATCCCTTTTAACCTTAATATTTCAGAGAAATAATTCTCTTAAACCTATCAAGTTTTTTTCCAAATACACACAGTTTCCTGGATTTTGTTTGTATTTCTTGCTTAGTGAAAAAGTTAACCAGTACATTTTTAACATCCCCTGATTAAGTTCCTTTGATATCCCTGTTAACCTTAATATTTCAAAGAGAAACTGTTGAAACTATTAATTTATCACCTAAACACACAACGTTTCCTAGAGTTTTTCTGTATTTTTTGTTCGGTGAAAAATTAAACTGCACGGTTTCTAACCTTTTGTTAAGTTCCTGTTAAATCCTGATTTACTTGGACCTCTTTTCCTGTTAACTCGAATATTTTACAACATATTCTCCTTAGATTTTCCCATAAAACTTACCAGTTATATCCTGGGAAATATATTCTAATGCTCCTTGAGTTAATTCTCTAGTTATCCTCGGGTTAACTCTGTAGTTTGTAGTCCGTAGTCCGTGATCCGTGATCCGCTGGACGTTAGCTCGCTCTCTTTGCTGAACGGCAACTGGTGTGTTGGACCGGTATAAGTCCGGAATTTGTACGGCCGTGCTTGGAGAGCTTTTCGTATGCCAGCGGTGTCCGTAAATCAAACAAGCTTCGGAGACATTTGCATTTGTCGTTCTCATTCCCGTTCCCGTTCCCGTTCCCATTCGACCGTATATATACCCCATCATATACTCACATAAATTAGACGCACCTTCCGCCTTCATCGCCGGGTGGCACTCCCCTTATCACACGAAGATTAGCCATGGGCGCTGCAAGGTGCGAGGTATTTTGATAACCCAGAACAGAACTGAGGGTCTAGAGGGTCTCTGCAGATACGGAATCGAGAATATACATATATACATATGTGTTTAGAAACTAAAATACAGAATCTCTTTGCACTTGCGATTATCTTTAATGCTTGGAAAGAAGCTTTTGATTATAATTTTTTCGGTTTTGTAAGATCAATGATTCTCTTCTGTTCTCTCTTTTTTTGGGGTTTCGTTTTTGTTAAAGTTAAAGTTTTCTTTTTTTTCTTATTCTGATAAGACCAGGTTTTTTGATTGAGATATTTGGCAAACCTGTTGTATGTTTGTGTATTTTTTAGGCTGGTTGTGGGTCAAGTTTAGGCAGAGATATGCTAAATATGTTGATTACCTGATTGGAAACTGGGTTTTAAGAGTTAATACAAAGAGAGAGATTTGTTCTAACTTGATCTAAATTCTTTGAATTTATAGTTTAACTAGATTTTTAAATGTTATATAAGTATAGGAAATAAAATAGTGGGACCATAGTGCGCTGTTAAAAATTATTTGTCATAATACTTTAAACGTTTAAGTATTTTGGTTAAAAAAATTAAAATTTCACACAATTTTAGTTTCGGACTTATGGTTTAATTATCCATCTTAATCACATTATAAATATGGAAAATAACCAATAAATGTTCTGTGAAAGAGAGCTGAAATAACAGGCTCCTTATGAATTTACAATACTCAAAAATAGCAAAAATTTCAAAAGAATTGAAATGTTGATGCTTTCGAGCTGATTTTAAAATAATTAAACAAATAATGTATAACATAAATATAGCAAAATAAGCTATTTTTTCAATTTATGTTCAATTTATACAAGTTTCGCTTAAAAATAATAACAAACAAAAAGTATCTTAATTTTTCTTTAAAACTATTAAACATATGCTTAATGTATATTTTAAACAGGAATTATTTTTTCTTCTTTCTTGCTTTTTTTCTTGACTCTAATATGGTTTTTTAGGATTTAAAGGAAATGTTTTTATATGATAAGTTTAGGTAGTTTTAGGTTTTTTAAGGTCAACTCTTTTATAACATGTTAAACACAAGGAAAATCTTGAACATCCTTAAATTCCAATATATCTTTCTCATACTTCATATAAATTAAACTGAAATTGATTGTGATTTTATATCAAAAGTATTTTGTTTTGTGTGTAAACAACACTTGTTGACAATCTGCCAGTTTGTGCAAAGTGATCTGTGCACTAAGCTGTGCTTGGAATTGAAGTGGGAAATGGGAAATATATATCTTTATATATATATATATAGAAACCCAAGATTTTACAATCCATCCGCGTGCATATGCGATGGCGCCAGTGGCGGCACCTTCTCTAAATTTTCATATTCCTTTCGAATGAAGTCCGCCAACCTTTCCCCGATCATTACAGTGGCTGCATTTGTATTGGCACTGACCACAGCTGGCATGATACTGGCATCAGCCACTCGGAGATTACTCAAACCATGTATCTTTAATCCCGAGGGACTCACACATGCCTCAGGATCATCCCGGGAACCCATTTTCACGGTTCCCGATTGATGATAACAGGTGACTGTAAAGTATTTGGCAAAACAATGCCAGTACTCTTTGCTGCGATAGTTTTTCACCTTATCACACTCTTCAATGGGAATGTAAGCCAATTCAGCATGATGCTCTTGGAAGGCTTTTGTTTGCTCCAAGGATTCCATGTAGGCAATACCTCTTAAAAGAGTGGCCACATCCTCCTCCTCTGTTAAATAGTTACTGGTCAGGATGGGTGCTTCTTTAGGATCTGTACTTCGCAAACGTAGTTCTCCTTTAGCCAAAGGATGTGAGAGTAAAACAAAGACACAGAGTAAATGCGAATCACGTAGATAATCCTGCAAATGCTCTACATATTGCTCCTGGAATGACAGACCTCGGGTGAGAATTTCCAAAGAATCATGGCGTCCACGCTGGAAAAACAAATGATGATATTCCGTATCCGGATAAACACTCTCACTACTCGCATTTGTATTAACAAAAGCCACCAGGGAGGCAGTACTGGGTGTGGTCAGAGGTCCCTTGCGATGCATTAAATAATTGTAAATATCATCCAAAATCTCCTGCTCGGTGGCTGCCTTGGCCTGACCCTCATCCAGGCGCATGAAAAGTGGCACTAAGACATGATCTTGTAGATTTTTACCAACTCCAGGAAGATCTAGAAGTACAGGTAAATCCAATTCCTCCAAATGTTGCCTGGGACCAATGCCGGAGCGTAAAAGCAAAGCTGGTGAATCTATAGCTCCTGCAGAGAGCACAACCTCCTTGGTTATTTTAATCCCATGCTGTTTACCATCCTTTTCAAAGCTCACAGAGCTCACACGCTGAGGATTAGATTCATCCATATGGATCCTTGTAACTTGAGCATTCTTTATCACATGAAGATTAGGCCTTGAGTCAACCACTGCTCCCAGATAGGCCTTTGCAGTGCTCATCCTTTGTCCATTACGCACTGTTCCCGGGACATGGGTATAACCCGTTTCACTGCCCTCCTCAAAGGCCGGCACATGGGGTACTCCGAGCTCTTTAGCTCCAGCCAAAATCAATTGATGAATATCCTCATCATTACGTTCGAAGGGATTCAAGGAAACATAACCCCGGGGATGGGTGACATTACCCTGTGGCGTCACAGATCTCTCGAAGAAGGGTAGAACCTCGTCGTAACTCCAACCCGGATTACCCATTGCCTCCCAGCCATCAAAGTCACGTCGATTTCCGCGCACATACAACATGGCATTCGCAGCTCCCGATCCACCCAACATCCTGCCACGTGGCCAATAGCAACGTCCATCCTTCATCCCGCGACAGGATTCTGTGCTTGGTTCTGTGAAGTAATTCCACACGAAATCCGAGTGCTGTAGGCCAAAGAATAGCGATGGAAGCTGAAAAAGGAAATGCATTGTATTAAGAAAAGTTTATATATATAAAAATACGATCTACATCATATATGTTATATGATATGCAGGCATGATTTTGCATTAACTTTCTAAAAATTCTTAAAAAGTACAACTTTTTGAATCCATATTTATTGATTTCTTTATATGACAATTTTTGTTGACAATTCAAAGTTTAAAAATCTCATAACTCAGCCAAAAAAGCATCAAATTCAATTCGGAGAGCGGTTCTATGTTAGTTTTAAGTAGGTTAAAAAACCTACATACTCAATTTAAAATGTACAAAATTTAATTTTTTGATCAATTTTTGACAATTTTAACGATGAAGAAAAAGTTGAAAAAATTAAAAAAAAAAAATTTCTCCCAGACTTGGCTAGATCGACTCGGCTGTTCATGCTGATCAAGAATATATATGATTTATAGGGTCAGAAATGATTTCTTCACTGAGTTTCAAGCTTCTGACTGAAATTTAATACCCTGCAAAGCCAATAATAATGATAATAATGAACAAGACTACCGAACAGTCTCATCCAATCAAACCGATTTAATTTTCCGTAATGTTTATTTATTTGAGAACCAGATAGTACCTACTTATTTAATGTTTGCTAAGAGTGAAAAATAAACTTAAACTGTCGGACAAAAATTGTTTTACGATCCACTTGTAGGGTGTTAACCACTCAAGTACTCTGTTTATAGATGCACTTGCAGAAAATGTATTAAAAATTAATATGTTTCCTATATATTAGGGGAAATTATAATAGAATTTTCAAATTAAGAATGGGTAATTTTTAATTTAAAAAACTTCTGCAGAAATTTAATATAAAGTTTAGAATTTCACAGAAAACAAACCACATTTCAGGAATTTAGAATATATAAATATATATCTAGAAGGGGTTAATGAATTTATGAAAAGGGGAATAATTTGGGAAATATAACAAAAAATTAAATGGGAAATGGTTTACAAAAAGGGAAATTTTATGTAAAATTTCCCTAAACCAAAAGCCTTAAGTAATCCTTAGGCAAAACTCACCTCAGACTCAACCGGTGGATCTCCACCGGCTTCGAGGACGAGGACACGCCACTCGGGATTCTCGCTGAGCCGACTGGCCACCACAGATCCTGCTGATCCTGCTCCAATTACCACAAAGTCATAGGGTTCACTTAGATCACCTTTATAATCCGATGGCCATTGGCCAGGCGGAGTCACCTGACATTGGGCGGAGAGTAGGGATTGCACCAGCAAGGAGACCATGCCGCTCCACAATCCTATAGCTCCTCCTCCTGCTCCTCCTGCTCCTCCTGCTCCTCCATCTGGCAATCCACATTTATCTGTCTGGAGGGGATTTAGGTCGCCGGCAAGCGACATCTTAACGCGTATTCTTTTCTGTATCTGAAAGGCAGTCGAGGTTGAAGATTCGCTTTTATAGCCATCATCGCCAAGTGCTGCTCCAGTGCTCCAGTGCTCCGATAAGCCGGTACAGTGCATCCACTCCTCCTCCTCCCTCACTTTACACCGCTTTCTGTGAGAGAGAGAGGAGGACGTTGACTCAGGCGCCGGCATCACGCGTGTGAATGTGTCAGAAAGATGCACTGGGAAAAATTAATCATACAAAATTTTTTTTTATATTCTTTAAGCATTTTATAACTTTATTTTCTTTGGTATGAGATCAATTTAATCAGTACAGAATATCAATATATTAAGTATCGAGTAATTTAGTGCCGAAATATTGTTATTCTTGAAAAATATCGATATTACAAACTAATTACAATTTATTTATTGATAATAATTTAAAAGAATAATATCTTTAAATGGTATTTAATGCATTTAATATATCAATAAATATTTAAATATAACAATTAAATGTCGATATTATCAATGTATATCCTTTGTATTGAAAAATATCAACTTTATTTAAGAAAGTATACAAAAATTATAGATATTCGAGTATTTAATGCTTTGTTTTTTTTTTCAAGTACATTTATTATCAATATCAATATTTGTTACAATGCAAAATCAGTAAACATACATATCTATATTTTATCCAATCTTTACCTCGAAGGATACATTTTCCATCTTACTTTTTTACTTGGAAAATAAGAATAAGAATTTTCCAAGTGTTCATAAGATGCTGATCATCTTTGATCCATCTATCATCATCTCTCATCATCGTGAGCTATTGAATTTTCATCAGAATCAGCTCTTGATGAAGTGACAAAGCCATTTCTGAGCACTGAAAATCAAAGAAAAAGGGAAAATACCGCTTTTCCAACTCATTAACTAACTGTTTTTAGCATTCATATATTAAATATAAAATATAACTTGATTTATTATATATCTTTATCAAAAATAATTATCCTTAACATACAAAGTTGAAAGAAAGTTCTTAAATTAATAGTTTAAGAACTACAAAAAACATTTTAAATTCCAAATTTTCTTCACTTTATATAAACATAATTTAAATGATTTTTAATACCACAATAATCCGAACTCTCTCACAACTTTTTTTTATATATATATTTTGAGAATTAATTAATATATATTTTTAAAGTATATTCACTGCTCTCTTCAAGATATCTCTCTGCATTTGTATTATCTCTAAAAGCTCTGCTTCAAGTAAAGATAATGGTAGGTTAGAGTGTTCCGATAATAAATCTAGATAATAAACAGCTTTTAAGGCAGGCGATTGCACAAAATGTAGATATCTAGATAAAACTCGTATCATAAAAATTGTTTATAGCACCGAAAAGCAAAGACAACAAACAAAAACACAACAAGCACAACTTAAGACAACAACTAAAGAGTACAAAAAAAAGGAATAATAATAGAAGACAAAAAAATAATCCAGTTGATAAACTAATTAAAAAAAAAATGTTTTTAACAAAAATAGAGCTTAAACAAATATTATATAGTTTTTTTAAATAATTAAAGGCCACTGTTCATGGCCGTGCGTATAAATTGAACGGGGGCAGGAGGCACGGCGATTGCAGCGGCAGCTATTAAATTTCCAACAGGTGCCAAATTCAAGCCAGCACTAAGATCTGCAAGGAAAATGTACAAAAAAGTATGTAATATATTTTTAAAAATGTATATTACCCTAAAAAGATCAAGAAACCTACCCGAAGGATCATTGACGGGTATCAAAGGATCTGCGCCTGCGCCCGTTCCCGTTCCCGTTCCTGTTATCAAATCCTCGGCCAGGAAAAACTGCTGCTGCTGCGGATAACCAAGGCTATAATCCAAAACCAGGATATATAGTATCAGGATCATGAACCATCTTATCGATGGCAGCTCCCAGAGCAACGTCATCTTGCTTTCAGTGGCGGACGTGAACTAAACCGCAATCTCCAACCGCAACTCGCATGAAAAGTCTCGCAAAATGTAAAAAACCTTTTCCGTTCCGCCACAAAGCCATGGCCCACTGGGGGCGCACTCACTACTCATTCGAGGCACCCCAAAAACTGGTCAAACTCGTAAAAACTCAGTGGATACCCGATGCCATTTGCCATTTCGGTTCACTGGCCGTTCATAAATTACGGGCAGAAAACGTGTGAGAACGATGGAAGAATTAGTTAGAAGTTCACGACTATAAGATACCCGGGAATATGAAAAATTAAGAGTATTTCAGGGAATCTTAATTCAATTTCTACAATAATTTGATCTAATTGTAAAACGAACTTGGGAAAACATAGTTTTTCAAATGTGATTTAAAATCGTTATACAACACTAGACATTTCTGGGATTTCTAGTTTAAAACTAACTAAAAACTTGTTGAATTTCCACAAAAAAACCAAGTTCCAGACTATTAGATACCCGGGAATAAAAAAAGTTAAGGGAATTTCAGTGAATTATACTTCAACTTCCTTGTAAAATGTATTTAAAATTAATACGAACTTAGGGAAACATAGTTCGTTATACAACACTAGACATTTCTGGGGTTTCTAGTTTAAAATTAACCAAAAACTTGTTGAATATCCACAAAAAAAACCAAGTTTCCGACTATAAGATACCCGGAATGAAGAAAAATTAAGGAAATTTCAGTGAATTATACTTCAAATACTTAGAAATAAAAATATCATTACACAACACTAGAAATTTCTGGGGTTTCTTGATTAAAATTAAAGCAAAAACTTGTTAAATTTCCTTAACTTAATTTCTCCCAAAACCAAACTATAATATACTCCAAAAAAATATCATTTTTTTTAATATTAATCTCAATCTCTTCAATCTCTATATAACCCATATACCCAAATTCACTAAAGACCCCCTGAGTGTACCAACACATTCATAAATATTCACAACAAAGAAAACATGACGGCAAAAATTGCAAAAGTTCAGAACGAACCGCTGGGAAATGTTATCAGGTTTTGTGTAGAAAAAAAAGAAAAATAAAAATAAATAAAGAGAACATAACTTAAATGGAATAACGTGAATTCAATTGAAAATGAAAATGGGAAAAAATAGCAATGCCATTCAGCTATTATTGCATTGAGCTCAAAGAGTCAAATGAATGCCAAGATCATTACCAAAGCAAATTAGATAGACCAGAGGAATGGCAAAACAAGTGATATATAGTTACTTACTATATAAGAAAGACACTTGTTTTGTAATAATTACCAACCAATGTCATAGGTGACCCATTAGTAAGGCATGCATTTAATTTCTAAAGGGTTTTCCTTGCCGCTCTATGATCTTTAAGTATTCAAGTATTAGTTTCTTTGCCATGAAAAATAACTCAAGTGCTTTGTTATGTGATTTATTTAAAATTATAAACTATTTCTTATAAAGGTTGTCGAGAACTTCTTTAAACTCTACAATCTTTACTGGTTTTGAATGAGAAATAATACAAACAAATGTTATATTGTAAGGGAGGTTTTATTGTCTAACTTTTCCCCTCGATATACATCCTTACCCTCCATCTGAGTCTAAGACCAACCTCCATCTCTGTAATGCCTCCAGTCCTCCTTGATCATATCCGCTCCCCTTTCCGCCAGCATCAAGGTCGGAGCATTTGTATTTCCCGTGGGTATGGTGGGCATAATGCTGGCATCAATCACTCGAAGATTACGTAAACCACGAACCCTCAATCGGGGATCCACAACTCCGGCAGGATCCGAATCTGGAGCCATTTTGCAAGTTCCCACCGGATGGTAAATGGTCTGCGAATAAAATCTGGCCAGGCATTCCCAAAAGGCATCACTAAGATACTCCACCTCTGGACAATTGCGCCACTCGTAAATATTCATGGTGGCATTGAGGGACTGCATCACGGGGGTCTGAGTGAGACGATGGGCCATCTTCAAACCCTCCACCATCACGGCCATATCATGGGGATCATCATAGTAATTGGCATGTATCAGGGGATGAATCCTGGCATCCGCTGACTTGATCTGCAGATAACCCCTCGACCTGGGACGCATTACCAGTGGAGCAATCACAAAGGAATCCTGATACAATACCGGCTCAAAGGTTTCCGCAAAGTTTTCCAATGTAATTGCAGCCCCTCGGCGACCAATCATTCCACCATCAGCTCCATAACCATAACTGCCCATGAATAGTTGGACATCGGGCCAATCCAATCGGGGATCTTGATACTTTGTACTAACAAATCCCATCACTTCACTCACGGGCATGGCATAGAAGAAGCTCTCCCTGCGCTCCAAGAACTCCTCCACAGCCTCCTCGGTCATCATTTCGGGCACAATGAAGGACAAGGAACGATTGAGGCCACTTTGGATGGTGTAAATGGCCCCCGAGGTGGAGATATGATCCTGAAGATTGCCACCAACACCGGGTAGATGTTGAATCACGGGTATACCCAATGGTTCCAACTGTTCCCGTGGACCCACACCGCTGACCATCAATAGTTGTGGACTGGCCAAGGCCCCGGCGGCCAATATGACCTCTCTTTGAGCCATGGCTTGATGCTTGAAAAGACCATGCTCAAAGATTACACCCTGAGCGCGATGACTTTGTGGATCGATAATCAAACGCTCGGCAAAGGCTTTGAGGACAATATCCAAATTGGGACGCTGCCAGCTGCGGCGGAGATAACCCTTATTGGCACTACATCTCAAACCATCACGCAGAGTGCCATGAGGTGGAGCAAAACCAGTCTGGGAATGGCCATTGAAGTCGCCATCGCGATGAACAAGGCCCAAGTGATGGGCAGCCCTCATGAAGATGTCCAGCAAAGGCGAGGGGAATCTATGCAGAAATATATATTATAATATATTATATATATCGTATTCCTTTAGAAAGCAAAACCTCACCTATATCTCTCCACGGAAATGGGACCACCATGACCATGATATGGATTATGCTCATAGCCGGGAACTCGCATATCCTCCGCCTTGCGGAAATAGTGCAAGACATTGCCATATTCCCAGCCGGGATTACCCAACTGAGACCAATGATCATAATCCCTACGATTACCCCGTATATACATCATGGCATTGATGGAACTACAACCGCCTAGAACTTTACCGCGTGGCCAGAAGCATCTCTGATCCTCCATGGCCAAACAGTAGCGATCCGAGGGCTCCGTCGAATACTTCCAATCCCAGGGACTACGTTGAAAAACTGGATACAATTGTGGCAAATCAATGAGCACTGGTTCATCTCCACCAGCCTCCAGGAGGAGGACACTCCATTCGGGATTCTCGGAGAGACGTGAGGCCAAAACACAGCCAGCTGAGCCGCCACCAATAATCACAAAATCATAAATATCCCGCAGATCTTCAATGTAAATGGAACGAACGCGATGCTGATCATCAACAATATCCGGTCGTTGTTCGAGAATTCCTTTATTTAGAAGCAAAATGACCATGGCCGAGGGGCCAAGGGTCAGCAGGAAGCGCCACATTGCCACAAAGGTATTAATCGCGCTCATTGTGAAAGTGAAACTGAAACTAAAAGTGGAATCGAAAGCGAGTTTGGGTCTCTTTCCCGATTGAAAACTCCGAAAAGCTGAGTCAGTCAAATGATGTTTCGCTGACCCAAAGACATTGGGTTCTTTGTGGCGGTTTCTCTGGGTTATTTTAAGAAAAGTGCATTGACCACAAACAGTTCTGCAATCCCAAAACCCAGAAAACACTGAACAACATACGAAATGTTTGGGGGAAGATAGCTCTTGGAACAAAAATCAGAGGGTTTGGTCAAAAAAAACCTAAGAAAGGGTTAGACAAAGGTCAAGCAAATTAAAGTAATGTATGATATAATATATAATATATCATATTTAAGATTATATTATTATATTTATATATATCAAACTTAATAACAATCACAACTTTATGCTCATACCATAATCTTTAATTCGTAAATTTCTATTAACGAAATAATATATATTCCCTCTTATTTTGGAAGCTTAATTTATATAGCCTCCCCAAATAAAAAGTCAACAAACCCCGATTAGATATAGAAATACACAGTAAATGTGGGTTATTGTATATATAATATGACTATATAAATTTATTGTTTAATGTCCAAAGCTATAGCCCCCAAAAAAAGACCATAAACAAATGACTTGATCAAAACAGAACATAAAAAAAGGTATATATGCAAGAACCAAAGAAATGCGATAAGCGTGGCAAATTGCAAAAAAAAAAGTATACTTATATGTATATATACTTGTATATATTTTATATACTATCATATATCATTTCATATTTAATACATGTTTGCAGTTATTTATCTTTTATTTTTTATAAAAGGGTAAAATAATTGTCACAGACTTTTTGAAGTTTACTTCTGGTTTTGCGTAGAAAAGAACATATATCATAGAGGATATACTATATAGAAATTTAAAGAACAAAGAATGGAAAACAAGGAAGGCAACTAAAATTTATATACCTCAATAGTTTGAAATTGAATTGGAAACCGATCATAAGTAAGCTTAAAATATTCGCATTTAAAATCAATATTTATGGATAATTTTGTATGACATTTTTCGAAAAATCAAAATTTAAAAATCTCATAACTAAGCCAAAAACGCATGTACGCTCGTATGTTAATTTTTAGCAGGTTAACAAAACTGCATACTCCATTTAAAAAGTGAATTTTTGGCCGATTTTTGCAAATTTTCATGATGTAACCCCTTTCCTTTTTTTCAAAAAATTGGAAATTTCTGAAAAAATATTTTTTTGCCCGAAAATAACTAGAACGATTCGCCTGTTGATACTGATCAAGAATATATATGATTTATAGGGTCGGAAATGACTCCTTCACTTTCTTTTAAGCTTCTAACTAAAATTATAAATTATATATACCCTGCAAGAGTATAAAAACTTAAATTTACAAAATGAAATTTATCATTGAAGCCAGATGAGCAAAGTAATTAAAAAAAGCATGCCAATTTTGAGGACTTGAATTTATATATTGCATTTTTAATATCAAAGCAATATTTTCCATAAAATGTCGTATTTTGTATGCCATTCCTAGTTAAAGTCTTGCATATTTGTGTTCTAAATATGGAATATTTATTTATTATTTATTATTACATTTCTCTCAACAATCGCTTATAACTTCGTTGTCTTCCCCTCGATCCTCGAGAATAAGTTGTGCTCCTCTTTCGCCTATCATCATGGCGGGTCCATTGGTATTACCCGCTGGTAACTCGGGCATTATGCTGGCATCCACCACTCGAAGTCCCCGGACACCATGCACTCGCAGTCTCTCGTCCACAACGCCACCTGGTTCCATCTCCTCCGCTTGGAATTCCGCTTCTGGACTCCTCCTGGGTGCCATCCGGCAAGTGCCCACCGAATGCCAGGCACCCACATAAAAGTAACGAATGTGACACAACCAATAATCGTCGGAATCGGGTGCGAGTGCATCACATTCCTGGACAGGAGGTAGCCAGAGACGGAGGCCACACTTGCGATATGCTCGGGTTTTGGTCAACCTTTGGACATATCTCACAAAGCGGAGCAGAGTTTGCTGATCCTCCTCAGCCTCGGCATAATGATTCTCTATTCTGGCATCCGTGTCACTTGCTAAACGCACTCGTCCTCGGGATAAGGGATGCAGCAGTGAACCCATAATCTGAAGGAGATCATAATCCTTGAGTATATCCACCTGAGCTTGGATCAATTCCGGCCGAAAGCCAAGATAACCAAAGCTACCAGTGCTACCCTTGGGCAACAGTGTATGGGCCACCACATGAAGATCGGGTTGATGGAGAAAGCTATGCGGTGTCCGGGAATTGATGTAACCCATCATGTAGAAACCCTGGGCTAGGGGACCCTTTTGACTCTCCAGGAGATATTTGGCCACAGAGACTGGTCCATAGGGATTCTCTGTGGGCAATCGAGTGCTATTCACCGCGCAATCTGAACCGAAAATCAAGTAAAGAGGCAACATGCCGTGATCCTGAAGATTATGACCCACTGGCAAATCCTGCCGGACGGTTATATTCCAGCTGCTTAGCTCCTCTTGTGGTCCAATTCCAGAGACTAAAAGCAACTTGGCAGAGTTGATGGTACCGGCACTTAGGATTACCTCACCAGAGGAAGAGATTGAAGCGGTGAACTGATCACCATTGAGAGTGTAGGTGACACCCATGGCCAGGTTACCCTCGGGATTTAGGAGCACCCTCTTCACTTGAGCTCCTCGAATCACCTTTAGATTTGGTCGCCTGTTGATTCCATCCTGAGCCAAGTATAAACGTCCACTGCTGGCCCTTCTACCTTCATTAATGGTCACGGGAACATGATGGGTGTAACCATAGGTAACACCTGCTATCAGTGGCTGCCACATCTTTGGTACACCCAATTCAGCGGCTCCGGAGTAAATAACATTAGCCAACTTCGAGTTGAGGGGATTGGGTTCCAAATAGGAGAGTTTTAAACGTGCCTGAAGGCGCCGATAGGTATCCTGAACCTGGGACCATTTCCAACCGGTTGCATTCCAATTCTCAAAGTTACTCCGACTGCCGGGAACAAAGATATTACCATTGATGGCCCCAGTGCCGCCCATCATGCGACCATGCCACCAGGAGCAACCATGACCCACCTCCATGGCCTGACAGCACTCGGGATTGGGTTCCGCCTCATCCAGGTACATGTACCTGGCATCATGATGCAGGGCACCACTTAGGCTAAAAGCCTCCGATTCGAATGGTGGTAAATCTCCAGCCTCCAGGAGGAGTACTCGCACATTGCAACGCGCACTCAACCGGCTGGCCACAATGGAACCGGCACTTCCTGCACCCACCACAATGTAATCGTAGGTCTCAATCTCTGGGAGTTCCTCGGAAGATCTCGGATCGTGTTGCAATGGCCAGGCGGTATTGTTGGCCAACTCCAAACTAGAACTATTTAAAGCCAGAGCCACAGATTCCATCAATGAGATGCCAAGGCCATTGCTGTCCACGGTGAACCATTGCGAGGATGTTGTCTCATCCAAAGAAAGTAGAAGAAATCCGAGCAGGAGAAGAAGGTTCAGCCTTGACCGTGGTTGCTTTTCTACCATCTTTGAATTTCAACTGATGTCGCGGTAATGGGATCGGTAACTGTGAACAGGTTGAGTTTTAGCCACAATTAAAGGCCTCACGACGTACGAACGATAACCGTATCAACGAAATTAAACACATTTCTTATGCACAGAGAGAAATTAGGCAGGAGAGTTTGATTTAATATCTCGATAAACTGATCTTACTCAAGATCATATATATAAAATATCATTATCTTTTGATATATGGAAATTTTAATAAGGGAGATATCGATATTATCTAGAAAATGTTAATAAATTTATCGATATAATTAAAATAAATATTAAATTTCAAAAGTAAATTAGAATATTTAACAATATTTCTCCATGTGTACATTATTGTTTATATTTTGCGCTGCTTTCTGTTTGCCAGTCATAAAAAAAAAAACACATTTATATAATATATACAAATGTATATTCATGCAAAGTCAGTCGAAATATGAGAGTGGGTAAAGTTAATACAAGCAACTGATAATTAAAACATTTAAAATATATAAGCAAGTAATTTTTTTCAATAAAACTAAACAAGAATTAAGTATACATTTCTTTAAGTGTCCTACAACAGCTTTTACTTTTTATGTTTATATATTTATATTGATTTTAAATTGATTAAGATTTTATCACTTATCGAAAGTTATCAAAAGATTGTTTATCGAAACAATAAAGATATAATTTTTGAGAAATTGAGGCCAGCCCCTCCATAAAACCACAAAAAAAAACACATTTTCTTTTACTTTGTATTGCATTCACATATTGTATAATTTAAATAAATACACAGGGCTGTGCTTAAAAAATAATAATAAAAAAAATTGGTAAATTAGGCTCAAGAATGGGTATAATAAAATTAATTTTAGAAGAATTTTAAGCCTCTTAAAAACTAAAACATTTACACAGAGTCACTCAAGGCATTCAAAAATACTTATATTCACACATTTTGGGGAACTCAAACATATACTCAAACACTCAGGGGATAAGGGAAGCTATTCTTACGATCTGATTTCTTAGTTTTTTTACAGGATTCTTTATTCTTCTTATTCTTTTGAATATTTTTTAGGAATAAGAACTAGTATTTCATATTTCTGTTGCAGAAACAGTTGGTTATCATGGAATATGGATGTAGAACTTCCAATAGAACCTTAATAAACCCAAAAAATCAGATCATAGAGAACCAGATCTCTCACACTCTTAACACTATTATTCTACTTTCAAGGATCGAGTAACTCCTCTCAGACAATGGTGTTTTTGATCCAAAACTCCTTGATCATATCGCTGCCCTTTTCCGCAATCATTATAACCGGTGCATTCGTATTGGCTGATACCAATTTGGGCATAATGCTGGCATCAATTACTCTCAATCCTCGAATGCCATAAACTCTTAGTTTGGCATCCACAACGGCATCCTTGTCCCAGTAGGGACCCATTTTGCAAGTTCCCACGGGATGATAAATGGTCGATGTATATCTTCGCACCATGCACTCCCAAAAGGCATCCGTGAATAGGGGAACCTGTTCACATCCCGGCCATCGGATACTAGAGATTCGTGAACCAAATCGCTGCATTGCCTTGGTTCGTGACAATGCCACAGCGATCTTGACACCTTCGATAAGGGTCTTCATATCATGGTCATCCGTTAGATAATTGGGAAAGATGTAGGGATAATCAAAGGGATTGCCACTTCTCAGTTTGATATTACCAACACTACGTGGTCGCAGCAACATGGGTATAATGCTCCAGGCATCTCGATTATTAATCGGTTCAAAGACAGCCCTATAGAAGGCCTCTGTTAAGCCGTGAGCCTTCCTCAATTGCGATCCTCCATCCGAGTTTGTGGAACCCGATACAAAATGGAACTCAATGTCTGGCCAATCCAAAGAGCTATTTGCATACTTGGTATTCACATAGGCCAAACCCTCCACTCCACCCAGAATGGTCAAGGGTCCTTGGCCAAAGACAGCATATTGGAGGACAGTGGACATGGTATGGAAACGATTCTCCACAATGGAAACGGGTTGATTAACCAGGAAAGTCAATCCACCCAGACCAATGTGATCCTGTAGATTCTCACCAACACTCAGTTCCTTGATCAGCGGAATCCGATGTTTGGCCAATTCCTTCCTGGGACCCACACCACTGAGCATCAGCAGCTGTGGACTATTCACTGATCCCCCGGAGAGAACCACCTCCTTGGTGGCCCTTACATGATACAACTTTTGATCCTTGACAAATTCCACACCAAAGGCTAGTTTCGTGACGGGATCAATCATAATCCTTGTGACATGCGAATTCATTGAAATGTGCAAATTGGGACGCAATCTGGCTGGTCTGAGGAAAGCCTTGGAAGTGGAGCAACGTGATCCTCTGCGGGTTGTTCCTTGGGCAATCATAAAGCCAGTCATTTTTTCACCATTCAAATCTCGATTCTCGTAACCCATCTCCACGCCAGCCTCCACAAAGCTGGCTGCCAAGGGAGTGTGATAAGGAGCCTCGCCAACGGTGAGATAACCACCAGTGGCATGATAAGGTGTATTTGCCAAATACTGATTGGTATTATCCTCCGATTTCTTGAAATAATACAAGGCATCGCGATAGGACCAACTGGGATTACCCATGGCCTCCCAATTGTCATAGTCATGCTTGGAGCCACGCAAATAGAGCATATAATTAAGGACAGAGCTACCGCCAAGGACCTTACCCCGGGGCCAATTGCAGCGACCTCCTTGCATGGCTGTGGAATCAAGAAATAATATATATAATATATATTTTATATAGTATATAAGACACACTCACCCAAACACGAAGTGCCCGATGGTTCCGTCTTGTACTGCCAATCGATTTTGGAGAGCTGCAAATAGCCTGCCATCAGAGGGACATCTGTGAGTTCCGTCTCATCACCGCCAGCCTCCAGGAGCAGCACATTCCAATTCTCCACTTCGGTTAAACGATTCGCTACCACGGCACCTGCTGACCCGGCTCCTATCACTATAAAATCATAATGATCGAGTATATCATCGCCACCCACATCACTTGGTTTGGACTCGGGATCTATGATCTCCTCGTATTGGAAATAAGCCACCGCTGCCATTAGCATTGGGATGAACCAACTATTGCTGGTGGCCGCTGTGACAGCTCCACCAATGGCGGAAGCGGCTCCCACAATCGCAGAGCTCATTTTCCTTGGAAATCAGGGAAGTAGGATGAGGAGGAGGTAGTTCCGTCAGAGCTATGTTATATGGGATACTCAATTTACTGGCCAACTTCCAATTTCAGTGACTATATGTGACTGCAATGAGTAAATAAGTTTTTAAGGGAAATAAACATTTTGTAAAACAAAGATTGAGGTTAAAGAGAGGGACAGAAAGAGAGAGAGATAGAGAAAGAAATAGAGATATATAGAGAAAGAAATAGAGATATATAGAGAAAGAGAGGGAGGGAGAGAAAAGGCCACTCACGACACTTGAAAAGTGACATCGTTTGTAACCGGGTTATGGGGTGCAATTTTCATGATCAATATTACAATCACGCCTTATTCATCGGGTTGCTGCCATTTCGTAATCGTGACATTTGTTATGCCAATTTCAATTCCAATTCAAGTCTTCTTTTTCAACTCTGTCAGGTTAATTCAAGTCGAGATAATCGTGATCTTGCACACTAATTAATAAGTTATAGCACAGATACATGTAAATCAACAAGAAAAAACCAATAAAAACTATCTATAGTATATTAAAATAATATAAATATATCGAATATATCTTCAAATTTGTTAGATTGAAATTTTAAATAATAATTAATGATAAAGTATCGTTATTATTAAAAAAATATCGGTAAATTTCGGTATGGTTTAATATATCAATCAGAATATGAATTCAAAACAGTTAGACAATGGAAACGTTAAAATATGTATTTGTATTTTAAATTGGAAGTTAAAATTCGATACTTATATTATTCGATATTTATATTATAAAGATAGAAATGGTATGATTTATCAATATTATAAAGATAGTTATGGTTAATCTGATTTTTATAATAATAATTCTTTTTCTGAACTCATTTTTAAGTTTCGTAAACATATTAGTTTTTAAGAAAATATTTACCAATAAATTTAACAAAAAAATCATAAATAACAACATCCGTATTTTGTGGTTTTCACAACCATAACTAATGTTGCACTCTTAGCACTCATTAAAATTTAATTAACTCAAATTGAACATGGCTATCCATCGAACTTGGACTTTGAATATATAATTTTATAGGCATTTTTCAACTGCTTTTCATAAATCTTTCGCGTCACGTGCTGCACCTTTTGTTTTCTTTCAAAATAATAAAAATAAATAAATGGAAAGGTGTGCGATTGGCTGAAACGAGGTGTAATACATCGAGCATCTTGGGTTGAGGGGCCTCCCGCATAAAAGTGAAATCTTTCCCCAAGACTCTATTATAAAACTCTACTGGGCACCCAAAAACGAAAAATGTACAACAAAAAAAAAAAAAACAAAATATACAGAAAATGCCGACGATGGGCAACTTTTCACTCGAACGATCGAACGGCATGCAACAATTGTGATGCACAACTCGCCACTCACACGTACTCCATTCCACTCCACTCACCACTTGCAACCAGTTTCAGGGGCACGGTCAAGCCTCTACAAAAGCCTCTTTTCAAACACTATTCGAAATATTTATTTTTGAATTTAAATGAATTTGAATTTTGAATGTAAAGCTTAAAAGAAATCAATTTTTATTATAGGTACTTTGAATTCTTTTATGAAAATTCTTTAGGAAAAGCTCTTTTTGAGAATTTAATATATAAAAATAATTATAACAAAAAACGTTAAGCAATATATTCAGTGCGATCTTAATTTCAAAGATATTTATGTAATATGTTTTTTGCTTTAAATTATTTAGAACTTTGGCAGAAGACGACTCAGCTTGGTTAAGAACAGCTTTAGGCTTAAACTTGTTGGGAATTCTAGTGCCAGGCACTGTTATTTCAATAAAATGATATGTATATTATAACTAGACAACTTTGGATTATAAAACAAACATTTTTATTTATAAAACTTTAGTAGAATCAAACTTTAGAGGAATCAGTTCCAAGTTTCTAGTCAGATTTTAATATTAAGCTTGGTTTACGTTATTTTGAAGCTAGAATCCATTTTGGAAATCTAATAAAATGATTGAAACACATAACTAGATTACTGTGAACTATAAAAAATTAACTATATTATAGAGGATTGAGCTTTTATAATTATTCTTTATGCGCATCTTTGGTGAACCGATTTTTTCTATAGAAGATTCACTGTACTTGTAGAGTTTTTTTTTTATTTCTTTTCTATTTAACTTTTCAACAACAAGAAGCCAAGAGAGAAAGAGAGTCAGAGAGTTAGAGAGAGAGGGAAAAATATTTCCTCTTGCCAATCTTTTGCATAATCAAAGTCTAGTAAGTTTTAGATGCTGTTGTTTGTTTTTGTTTTTTTAGCAATTACAAACATGTTGTTGTAAGATGTTGTTGTATTGTTGTACTGTTGTTGTTGTTGTTGTTGCAAACAGGTTGTAAGAGTTGAATGAGCTACGCCACACCGATCAAGTTCAAGGTACAAACGAAAAAAAAAATAAAGAAGAAGGTTTAACCACCAAGAGAAGGTTTAATGCCTCTTGTGCTGTTCTTTAATATGAAAATAGGTTGCTAAATACACCAATTAGCACTAAGCAAAGAGAAATGCATAACACTATTTAACAAATATTAACAAAAAGAAAAAAAATAATAGTAATAATAAGGAGAACCATGAATCACTTTCATTGAGAAAGCTTCTGGTTCTTCTTCGGCTTTTGTTTGCCGGCCTGTCACCGCTTCAGAATTTTTAAGCATATATATTTCTTTTTGGGCAGACTTTGATTTCTTTTTTTCTTTTATGATACTTTTGGCTGGCACACTTTACTTACACTTGCGAAAACAACAAATAAAATATTAAATTCTACGCGGTTCTTCGTTTCGTTTCGTTTGTTTTGAATCGTATTCCTCGTGTATGTGCTATGTGTGTGTTGTGTGAGTGTTTACTGTGGGCACTTTCTTTCTTTTCTTTTTGCGCATGCGTGCGCGCTTCCGACTCGATTGTGACGGTGGGGCCGGGGTTAGGAGCTACCACTGAGCAACCTCACGCTGCAAGCTTCTCTGACTAACTGAACCAAAAGACTGAAGAAGAAAGGAAAGAAAAGGTAAGAGACGGGAGAAAGAAAGAAAGAAAGAAAGAAGTGCCACTAGAGATGGCAAAAAGCTTTACTCCTTCTCTCTCTCTCTCTCTCTCTCTCTATTACTCTCTCTATCTTGCTCTCGGGCGCCCACGCTCCAAAAAGAGAGTCGAAGAGTTGAAGCCCTTTTTGACCGGTGGCTCTGTTCCGTTACTTTTTCCCCCTGTAAATGGACAATGGAACATTTTTTTTTTTTGCTTCCTGTTTTCCAATGGTTTTCCATTTGGACTTTTGGACTTTGGGACTTTGGGACTTTGAGACATGTTTGCCGGCACGTAGACATCACAAATCACACATTGAACGCACACCATTGCACCTGGCGAAATGCTTTCACTCTTACTATTTGGTCAAGTGTCAAAAAATAAAGGTAAAAAAAATGAATAAATTAATATATGAGTAACACAGTCACAACACCTTTTTGTGGGTCACTGTGCGTGTGACGTCATTACGTTGCATTATTACGATGGCAGAAGAGAAGCTTAAAATGGAAAAGAGAAGAGGTAGAGAGAGAAAGATAGCGCTCAAGAGTAGAAAAAGTCACGAGAGGAGTACTGCTTTACCGATATATATCGTTTTAGTTGGAAAACAGAAATATATAGAAATGTATGATTAAGAACCAAGGGTATTCGAATTTCACTCAGAAACTTAAAACTAAATGATTTCCGATCCTATAAATTATATATATTCTTGATCAGTATCAACAGGCAAATCGTTCTAGCCATATCCGGTTAAAAATTAAATTTTTTTTAAATTTTGAAAATTTTATAAGGGGTGTTGTTAAAATTTTTAAAAATTGACAAAATACAATTTTTTTAAATTTTGAATTGAGTATGCAGATTTTTAACCCTTATAAAAACTAACATAGGAACACTTTCCGATTTGAAAATAATGCATTTTTGGCTTTGTTATGAGGTTTTAAACTTTGATTTATCAATAAATATCTATTCAAAGAATGGGAATCTCTTAAACTTAATTATGATCGACTTCCGATCTTTCGATTCCATAATTAAATTGCTTACTACATTTCTATATAATCTTCGGCTTCCCCAAGTTAGTTTCCTTTGTTATTTTAAATTACAATCTGAATAATAATAATAATTTACTTAAATTTTAAACTCTTATTAATTTCTCCCCCTATCCTTCATTTATTTCCCAGGTGGCTGCTGTGGCTCCACGAAGAAGCGAACCATTGTGGGTGGATGGGCGTGGGCCTGGTGGCTGGTGACGGATGTCCAACGGCTGTCCTTGAACGTGATGACCTTGAACCCCATGTGCGAGAATGTGGAGACCGCCCAGGGGGTGCCGCTGACTGTCACCGGAGTGGCCCAATGCAAGATCATGAAGGTAAGATCCCCGCCAGCGATATATCTTATTTAGATATTGCCCCCTGACTTAGGTTGACCTGGTTGACCCTTTTCTCTTCTGCACCCCGAGTATCTGAGCGAAAGTGATTGAAGCTTGCCCGAGTTTGTTTTTGAGTTCCGTAAACATATAGTAAATATATATAAATGTAGATGCAAGTTTTGTTGATAATGCTCGATATTATTATATTCCTGGACGATATTAGAAAGTAGAGAGTTTGTATCCTTGCCTGCACACCCATTCTGTCTTTCGATCAGTGCTGCCTATCGAGAAAAGTAACGATAAATGTTTAGTTATCGATTAATATTTCATTACATTGGCAGCACTGAACATTTAGATATATCTATAACCGATCCGTATCGAAACTTATCTTAATCCAATGTTTGGCTCTTGTTTGTACAATCTCCCTCGCCCGTTTCCCAAGTAATCCAACCTCCATCCTCCCATCGAATGCCTATTTAGCCTAGCAAGTGCTCTCAATCTGAACACCGCCAAGTAAGTTGCGATCATCCATCCCGGCGATCTTCCCACGTAGTACTAGATCTTAAATCTATATATATTTATAGCATATTAGTATTAGCACCAAAATAGTAGAACTCATCAAACACCCTCGCCTGTTTGTCCCTTTATTTGCTAGATTTATTCGTTTTTTTTCTAGAATCTCAAATTATTTATCTTATAGATTTATATTGGATCGTTGCACTTCTTTATTATATGGTTTTGTTGATCAATTTTGCTGAAATTATGTTTGGACAGTACAGTTTTCGACATTGAACTGAATGTTTACAGGACATTTTCAGCCACATTTCGGACAGTGTATCCATCATATTATGTTTATAATTCAATTATATGAATATTTACTCACGTGTTAACAACAAATGTAAATCATTCAATCAATTCATTAAATGAATATATGATTCTTATGATTCTTGATCATTTAAAGGATTAATCATTCCATTACTGGTTTTGCTTTGATCTTTTAATCATTTCTTTACTTAATTAAACCAATCATATTTTATTGATATCTGTTATCGAATGACAGATAAATTTCAATCTTCAAATCATGGCACTCCACTTGTCTGATCACATAAAAATCTGTGAATGCAGCACCAAAATGAATGAAATATAATCAAAAACTGCACTTCACAGTCACCGAGAGTCACTGTGTCTCATAAGTTTGGTCGCAATTATGATCGATTTTTTTTTGTTATTAATCTGACTGCCTCAAAATTATGTTTGTCCCCCATAACTTAATTGTTTCCCATTCGATTTTGCAGTCATCTTCGTATAAACATAACGATTATAATAACGACGAGGTATGTTTATTATTGCATTTATTTGATTTTAACAATTCGATTTTGGATCTTGTTTTTCATGCCTGGTTTCCATATTTGCACCTCAACCCACACACACACACACACACACACACATACACTTAGCGAAACGGAAAATCATGTTACGTTTTCCATTCTAAATAAAGTTTTTTTTTAAGTGTTTTTCTAAAATTGCATGCTTTCTGCTTTCTTTAGTGGCTTTTTCCAAGCTTTTCTTTCGTTCTTTTTTGTTGTTGATCAAAAAACTCATTCAATCATCATCATCAGAAGCTGAGGAAGAAGAAGGAGAAGAAGAAAAGTACAGTCTGCAAAATAATACTAAAAAAAAGTAAAAATACTAAGATACTAAAAAGCAATCAATTATGAAACCTTGTTGATCTCTCTGTGTTCTACTCTCTTTTTTCTCTACTTTCTTTTTCACCACCACAAAAAAAAAACCAAAAAAATCGACCAAAAACCTTGCGACCGATCGTTCAACGTCATCATAAAAAAAAACAACTAATCCGCAAAACTAACTTGTAACTGTATACGAAATATCAACTAAAATTAACCAAAAAATACAAAAAATCGAAAAATAACCACACACACACGCATTCATTTCCAAAATTGAAATTCAAAAAATACCAAACAAAAAAAATACCAAAAAAAAACTGCTCTACTGTTACTGCTACCGTTACTACTACCGTTACTGCTCTGGTTGCTGCTGTTACCGTTACTCCATGTATCGCTCAATATCTCTATATACATATATACTCTCTATATATATATATATATATAAATCTCTGTCGCCCTGTCTGTGTGTGCATGTGCGTGTGTGTGGGTGAAATATAAAAACAAAAATAATAATAAAATATTGACAAAATTAAAATAATCAAAATATCAAATTGAAAACAACTGAAATTATGTGAATTATTTGTGCTCCAAAATCGAATCTGCAAAATGCCATTCCACACACATGCACACCAATCTATACACGGACATACAAAACAAACAAAAATACCACACACACACACAACACAAACACACACACACAACATGCACACACACGAACAGATGATGAATGTTTATTATTTCCACCATCAGGCGGACGAGCTTCTAGGCACTGCATCCGAGCAATTCCTGGGCAAGAGCGTCAAGGAGATCAAGCAAACGATCCTGCAGACCCTCGAGGGTCACCTACGCGCCATATTGGGTGAGTGTGAATCCTTTAATTCTTAATTATATTAAATTAAAATTAAAATTAAGTTTGTGATGCAAGGGATACCCATTGAAAGATCCTTGAAGAGGAGAACTGGTTCTATATCTACTCACAATTAAATTAAAAACTTACCTAGAGGACATTTAATGTCCCCCTCGAAAAAGGAACCTTTTAGGTTTTAAAATATGAACTTGCTGATTAATCATTATGAATATCTTGGTATAGAATAGATAATAACAGGTAGGATTGAGTACATTGGTGTAAGAGAACGATTTATATAAAGTTCCCTATTTTCACTTTGAAGATCTAAGCATGAATTTCAAAAGAGAGATGCCCAGTTAAGGGAACGATAAATATCAAAGATAAATTACATAAACAAACCTCAAACTTTGAATTTTGATAGATCTTTAAAAAACCTTCGTTTCACTGAGCAATAATAATAATAAAGTAATACAATTGTTAGGATCTGAAAGTAAATAAAGAAAAACAGGAATGTCCAGTTTTAGGAATATGAAAACTTCACTCTACTGAGAAACAATAACCAAAAACTTATACAGCTTCCCTATTTTCTTTTTTAAAACCTGAACATATAATAATAAATAAAGAAAAGTAGGGATGCCCAGTTAAAAGAGCAGGAAGAAGGTTATATAAATAATAATCTAAACAAATTATATATCAAATATATAATTAATATATTCTAATAATATATATATGTAGTATGCCCTTTTAGGGTATTCGAATTTCACTCAGAAGCTTATTACACAGTGAAGGAGACATTTCCGATCCCATAAATCATATATATTCTTGATCACCATCAATAGGAGAATCTTTCTAGCCATCTCCGGCGAAACTAGATTTTTTTTTTAATTTTAAAATTTTTATAAGGGGTTACATCATTAAAATGTTCAAAAATGTACAAAATTTTACATTTTTAATTTTGTATGCAGATTTGTTGACATAATAAAAACTAGCATATAATTCTTTTCCAAAATGAAATTAATGCTGTTTTGGCTGAGTTATGATATTTTGAAAATTGGATTTTCCCAAAAAAAAATCAGCTTATACAAATTTTAATTTCAATGCATATATTTTTGTTTATTTTAAATACAAAGCTTACAAATACATTACAAATTCAAAGTCCCCTTAACAACCTTAAAGATGCAGATACAAACTTACTAGATTTTAGCTTGGCATACTTTTGGGTGAAGCAAATGAAATGCTTTATTTTGTATAACCAAGATTTGCTAGAATATTATTTTGTGTGGAATAAATATAAAATAGGAATGGCTTCTATCTATCCTTCAGCTAAATAGAATTAAGTACTAGTTCTTCCCATAAGAAAGAAACTGCCATAAGATATACATTTTATACGTTGCATTTAATTAATTCAATTTCTTCATGTAACATTTTTCCTTCCCGGGCTGTGTTATTTTATCATGATTTATGTAATACATTATTATATTTTTAGTGTGTTGAACCGATTGTGTATGCATAGTGTTCTTTCGCATGCGACAGTTAGCTTGATGTGTTCCATCCTTCAATTATAGTATTTTGTTTGATACGGACTTGAAGTGTAATCTTCTTGATAAATGGATTAAATGTGTGGTTAGTGTTGCGTTTGTGCGGCAAAAAACAACAAGTGTTGAGAGTATTTTAACGTGTAGGATGTTTTAGTTTTAGTTCTTGATTAATGCTTATAGTAGACATCCATATGCTGCTGCTGATCGAACATATTCATGGCATAGTCCAATTCATCCAGCTCCTTTTCAATGGCAATCTTGCGACTTCGAACTCGCAAAGTTGGCGCCGAGACTGGCAAATGATTATATTCCTCCATTAATTTGCCATATTTGAGCTGAGCATCCTCACGAATGGCCTGCCTTTGAGCTGGTGTAAGGGGAGTATAGCCATCATATTCCTGATGCACTTGCTCTGGACCCTTGGCCTCAGATGGAGGAGGAGGAGGAGGATGGTGCTGAGAGTGCCGAGTCTGCTGGTTATATAGTTGCTCGCGTTCTTGATATTCTGGCAGGGGCATCTCCTCCATGGGTTCCGATTTGTGGCTCTTCTTTGAGGCACTGCTTAGCTTGGAGGCGTTGCTTAGCTTGGAGGCACTGCTCTTCTTGGACACATTACTCAGCTTGGAGGCACTGGAGACCACTGTTATATTGGATTTGACGGTGACATTCGAACGAACACTCTCCTGGGACACGGAACGCTTCGACTTGAGGGTCATGGCAGAGGCACTACTCCTGGCACTCAATGGAGCCTCAGGCTCGACATTCTGCTCACCCGCCATGAACCTTTCTCTCTGGGAAGCTCGTGAAATCTTTGAAGAACACTGGGACAGACGTTCCACCTGGTCGCTGCTCTCACTCTGCCTTGCCGGAGGAGGAGGAACAGCAGCAGGAACCTATAGGAAACAAACATGAAATGATCTCTACAAGGAGTTAATCCAATGATAATCACCTCGGCCCCTTGATGGCACTGACACTCCTGGTGACACCTTCTCTTTACCGGTCGCTCCTTTCGCCTTGGATCCACCCAACCTCCCTGGAGTCGCACCTGCTCTTGCTGCTCTGCCTGCCGTCGCCGGTTCAGCTCATGGACGCAGGGTGGAGCCAAGGTCACGGGGTTTCTTTTAAATCCTGCCCCCATATACGGCTGAGCCAGACCGCTGCGAGTTTCTTGGCCGGCGCCGCCGCCGCCATGCCTTGGACGCCGGTGTCCACCGTAGTGATGATGCGGACGCAGCTTTTCCGTATAGTGGAGGGCAACGGGACGCCAGAGGGGCACCCGGCGGGCACTGGCCGCCGCCAGGCAACGTCCGTTGGTCTCCATTTTGGAGACTCGCTGCTTGTTCTCCAACAGGAAGTCGCGACCGCCGCCATGTTGGCGTCGCAGCGATGCAATCATAATGGCGACCGATAAGCGATAACCAAAAACGAAAACCGATAACCGAAAGACAATTCAATTCAATTTTCTCTTTTTTGATTTATTTTGAAATTTGTTTGTTTTTTTTTTTTCGATTTTCTTCGCGTATTAAAAAGTTGAACTAAGAAAAATATATAAACTTTTTTCGAGAGTGGAGAAACGATTTTTTTGAGGTGTATGTGCTTTACGGTCGGTGTGGATAATGAGACTGAGCTAACCCAGTCGGAACTCATTGACACCTAGACTGTAGATTGGCACCAAAGCCTACTTGGATGTATACTAGGAGAAACCAGAGCCTACTTGGAGGGTTTTTTTTTAAATCTTAATTTAATAAATATACTGAAAATTTATTTATAATTAATTATTTGATTATAATTTAATTTAGAAGCTTCAAACTAAGTGAAGAAATCATTTCCGAGCCTATAAATCATATATATTCTTGATCAGCATCAATGGGTGAATGTTTCTAGCCTTTTTTATTAGAAAACAATTTTTACAGATTTTTTAAAAAATTTATAAGGGGTTACATCGTTAAAATTTTCAAAAATTTTAATTTTTTCACATTTTGAGTTGAGTATGCAGTTTTTTCAACCTCGAAAAAATTAAAATAGAACCGCTTTCCGTATTGAAATTAATGCAGTTTTGGTTTAGTTATGAGAATTTTAAACTTTGATTTTTCGAACAAAATTTCATATTAAAATATAAATAATTATCGGTTCAAAGAATGTGAATATTTTAAGCTTAGTTATGATTGATATTCGATATGATCGTTTAATTTAATTGTAAGTTTAATTTTAACTATAAGGTTTATAAACTTCAGCTTCCCGAAGTTAGTTTTCTTTTTTGTCAAACTAAAAAAAAACTTTCTTGGATTGAAGATTATTCAAATCATAAAATATCATAACTAAGCCAAATAATTTATGTATAATAAATACATTCGTCAAGTTTTTAATATTAATTTGTTAGAATTTTTATGGGTTTTCAATATTAATTTAGTAGAATTTTTATGAGCAAGTAGAAAATGGACAATCATTCGCTTTTTGGTCATTAAATGGCCCTCCAGAACCCCTAAAATTGATATTTTACATCAATAATCAATACTTTCTTTTAAATATATTTTCTTTCTACATTGTTTTCTGTATCTTTTTTTGTCTTGAACATTTTCCTTGACCCCTTCAGATGGGTTTTCAGCTTTTCAGCCTTAGTTTGTGGTCTTGAAAATTGCCTACTTATTGTTTAATAAGAGAGAAAACCATATTCATACTTAATACTCACTTTATGTCGATAATTGTGAATAATAAGTGCGCGATATACAATATGTGCTTGGCATGGTTAATGTACTCTCTGGTTATATATTACAATATATGATGGATTTCTGGCCAGTTATTTACTTGTAAAGAAACAAGTTTGTGGCAGTTTATGGTTAATAAATCATAGGAAAATCTGTAAATTTTGTTTAAATACGTTACTTGTTTAGAATTACATACTTCTTAGAATGTCAGCCAGCTTTCCCTCTTTGTTATCGTTTGCAAAGTGAAACTTTGAAAACTATTTCTGGGAATGCAATTCTGCCTTGAAAAAAAAACTATATATTGTTTGTTTTTTTCCCCCTCAACTATAGCTTATGAGTTCTATTCGATTTGCGACCTTGATGGCCAATCTAGAGCTTTTAATTAAACATAACTTGAAGTGTGCGAGGCAGAGACTCGATTGTAGGGTTTATGGGCTCATCGAACCCGGGAGAGGCAGTAGTTATTCCTCCGGTTTGTTATATAGTTTACTATAGTTTAGTGTCGAGGTCTCAAGGCGATTTCCCACTCACATTTCCATTTCCATTCCCATTCCCATTTCCAAGTCTCCGCCGGACAGCTCAAGCTGTCAGTTGTGGGCTCATCGCCGTAGGGTCTGGTTCGCTTTTATTTTCTCTTCCCCCCCAAATCGCGTGTGAACACAATCGAGCTTAATTGTTAATTTAATAACAAAAAAAAACAAGAAAACTACATACAAGGCAGTGAACTTGACCTTCGATGTGAGACAATAACAAGCTTTATAAACAAAAGTTCTCGATGAAAGTTAAAGTGTTTCGTGATCAATTATTATATTAAATCGTAACAAATACTGATCATTATAAAGTTACTGATCTTATTCCGCATACAATCTATTATTTTGTTGTATTAATTTCTTATGGTGTGACGCCATTAGTGATAACAATTTGTGCGATAACACTGCGGACTCACAGATGACGTCAAATATAAGCCCGTAATGATTTAATTAAAAGAGATAGAGTATCTGGACAGGTGCTGCTATCTTGGGCTATCATTGGCTGTTTTACCTGCTGTTTTACCCTGTTTATTTTTGGTGCCCACAAAAAACTAAGCGACATTAGTTTACCGGCAACATGTCCGATGTCTGGTTGGGTGTCTTCAAGGTGGCCCTAATTGTGGGCGTCACCTCGCTGGTGGTCACTCGGTAAGGTCATTTTCCATCGATTATTAGTGTGACAGGGTAGAATATATATACATATATCTATCTATATGCTGGTATATCCAATAATTGTATATTTGTGTTACATATTTTGTGCACTTTGGCAATGCAATGATACAATCAACTTGAAATGTGCAAATACGTGTCCGGCAAGGTGTTTCTTGAGAACGTGCTTGGAAAATGGAATTATAAAACTATATAGTCCAGATCTAACCAGTTTTACTTGGTCTGATAGTATATATTATGATACTCTTCCAGGGTATTATAATTTCAGTCAGGAGCTTTAAAATCAGTGAAGGAATCATTTGCGACCCTATAAAGCATATATATTCTTAATCAGCATCAACAGAGGAATCTTTCTAGCGTTTTTTGGCAGTTCGAAAAATTTTCAAAAATTTTTCAATTTTTCTAAAATTTGATAAGGGGTTACATCATTAAAATTTGCAAAAACTGGCAAAAAATTGGCATTTTAAATGGAGTATGCAGTTTTATAAATCTGCTACAAATAAACATACGAGCGCTTCCCGAATTGAAATTAATGCATTTTTGGCTTAGTTATGGATTTTTTAAATACAGATTTTTCCAAAAAATTTGCATGTAAAAATATAGTAATATCCATTAAAAAATGGTAATGCACCTTCAGTCGGAAGCTCAAAAGAAGGTGAAGGAGCCATTTCCGAACCTATAAATCATATATATTCTTGATCAGTATCCACCGGCGATTTTTTCTAGCTTTGTCAAGCAAAAATTTAATTTTTTTTAAATTTTGTAAATTTTATAAGGGGTTACATCGTTAAAATGTTCAAAAATTGATAAAAATTGGAATTTTCTACAATTTTTAATTGAGTATGCAGATTTATTATCCCATTAAAAACTAACAAAGGAGCGCTTTCTGATTTGAAATTAGTTAGTTTTTGGCTGAGTTATGAGAAGTTTAAACTTTGATTTTTCGATAAAATTGCCATATAAATCGATATCAATAAATATTGATTAAAAGTAGCATATTTGGGAACTTCTGAAGGGCATATCTTGCCCACTTAAAATTCCAATTAATTGGTTCAAACGAAATTCTCAAATTTAATAAGAATATCAAAACTAATTCCCCCCCCCAATTGGGTGTCCTTGCAGGAACGCTTACAGTCGAAGAGGTGTACAAGGACCGCGACCAATTCGCGGCCTTGGTCCGCGAAGTCGCCGCTCCTGACGTGGGCCGCATGGGCATCGAGATCCTCTCGTTCACCATCAAGGATGTGTACGATGATGTCCAGTACTTGGCATCGCTGGGCAAGGCCCAGACCGCTGTGGTCAAGCGGGATGCCGATGCGGGCGTGGCCGAGGCCAATAGGGATGCCGGCATAAGGGAGGCCGAGTGCGAGAAGAGTGCCATGGATGTGAAATACTCGACGGATACGAAAATCGAGGATAATACGCGCATGTACAAGCTGCAGAAGGCCAATTTCGATCAGGAGATCAATACGGCAAAGGCTGAGTCGCAATTGGCCTACGAATTGCAGGCGGCCAAGATTCGTCAGCGGATACGTAACGAGGAGATTCAAATTGAGGTCGTTGAGCGTCGCAAGCAGATCGAGATTGAGTCACAGGAGGTGCAGCGTAAGGATAGAGAGCTCACCGGCACCGTCAAGTTGCCCGCCGAGGCGGAGGCTTTCCGTTTGCAGACCCTGGCCCAGGCCAAGCAGTGAGTATCATTGGATTTACCTTGGAAATATGAACTTACTAATCGGAATTACTAACCCCTTCCAGATGCCAGACCATCGAGAGTGCCCGTGCCGAGGCGGAGCGTATCCGTAAGATTGGTTCGGCGGAGGCCCATGCCATTGAGCTGGTAGGCAAGGCCGAGGCCGAAAGGATGCGCATGAAGGCGCATGTGTATAAGCAGTACGGCGATGCTGCCATTATGAATATTGTCCTTGAATCGCTGCCCAAGGTAAGCTATCGTGTTATCATTATCCTGGATAACTAATCCAATATCGATTATCTCTTTCAGATTGCCGCCGAGGTGGCTGCCCCGCTGGCCAAGACAGAGGAAATTGTCCTCATCGGTGGCAATGATAATGTGACCAATGATGTGACCCGCCTGGTGGCCCAACTCCCACCATCGATCAATGCTTTGACCGGTGTGGATCTATCCAAGGTTCTCTCCAAGATACCTGGGGCCAAGGCGTGAAATCTAATGGAATGGGATGATATCCAGCACATGGCAATGACAACGTAACGCAGCGCAAAGGAATTGTAAACCGGAAAAAGGAAATACACAGCAGAGGGGAAGGCAGAAGGAGCAGCAGAGCAAAGGGAGAGAGCTGAAAAGAGAGAGAGAGGGAGAGATTAGGAGAAACAGCAGCATCAGCAGCAGCAAAAATCGATAATCGAAACTATTGACGAGCGAAAAAAATCGATGTTTGAATTGCAAACGAACGTAGCAAAATGTACTCCGATATTATATATTTATATATATATATATTGTATATGTATATTGCATGCATATACACACACGCGTGTGTGCTGGTGTGTGTGTGTGTGTGTGTCTGTGTGATGTTTGCCCGCGTAACAATCAAAAAAACAAAACAAGCAAAACAAACACACACGCGAAACAACCAACGTTAATCTCAGCTAAAGTTTATACATTTTGTGGCCTTTTTCTCTCGAAAACGAAACCGATATCCGATAAGAACAAAGTAATCAACGTGAAATTTGTATAACTTTAAAGCGAAAACCATTTAAGCAGAGAGTGTTAGCTATTTATTTACCAAAACTATTATATATACCATATACTATATATATAGATATATATTTACCTTATACATCATCAGAAAAGAGTAGTTTTTCAAATGTTTTTCAGTAACAGTATTGTAAAGTTGTATTTATCCTCAAATTTTATCACTTTCTCTCTTTCTTTGGCATATATTTTTTTTTTTTTAATTTTCAACTGTCCAATCTACAACTACTGCCTCTGTCACAAATCTAATTCATATGCAAACGAAGAGCCAAAGAAATAGAGAGAGAGAAAGAGAGGAAGAACCGATAAGCTATCCCCCAAAACTTGTGCAATTGATAAACAAACAAATTTAGAGCTTTGTAACCAATAATCGATAACGAAATGTGCAATATTTGAATTTCTTTTGAGAGTTTATTATAGAAAATTATAGGTGCCTCAACGTAATTGATTCTTCAGTTTTTATTAAGCATATTAGAGGCAATACTAAAAACAAAGGTGAATTATAATCACAAACAACATTCATGGTATAATTCATATATATATATATTTTTAATCTATTTTCTACTATTATTTTGTTCAACAAATCGTGCCATAAATTTGAGAAATTGCTTTAATTTGCTGTTATTTGTTAGGATTTTAAACTAATTTTGTATTGTAATTATTTTTTGTGTCAAACATTATTCAAAAAACAGATGCCAAATTTTGTCATAGTTAACCCCATCGATTCATTGGTAAAAGCTAAAGTTTTAAGGGATAGTTGGAACTGAAACTGAAACCGTTACAATACTGTTTTTTCTGAAGTTAACGCTCTTCCAAAAACAAAAAAAAACACACACACACACACGCACTACACACATAAATGCGGATTCTTGGATTCATTTATCTGCACAAAAAAAAAAGAAAAAGATTTAAAAGTTATGACTTTATAAATATTTGTTTGTTATTTGACTCGGCGAGGTCCTATGTAATCATACATATATATAAATATATATATATGAATCTATCTCGCTTTATAATATATATTTTTGTCACTTTATTTACGTATATATGTATGCATTTAATAATTTTTTGTACTTTACTCTTACACTGTTTAGTTCATAGCAAAAGCCAAGGAAAACATACAAAAAAACACAAAAAAATATGTAAGAAAGACGAAGAAAATCAATTTTGTTATTTTTATATTAACATTTAACTGAAATTTAGTTAAAGCAATTTTTGACGCTTCGTTTGAATCCTTTTTTCATTTCGATAGAGTAATTAACACACTAATTTGTGTTTAAGCACTATTCCTAACCCGAATAAATAAATCAGCGCGCACACATACACACACACACACATAAATCTCTCACACACATATATATATTTTTTTTTATATTGTATATTAAGTGCACGAAACTTAAATTGTAATCGCAGTGTGCAAAAGAGAATCATAACAACAGCAGCAGCAGCAGCGGCAGCAGCAAAATCAGCAGAAGAACAACAACAAACCGAAGAACTAAGAGAAAAACTAAAAAGCTAAAACCTAAATAAATAAAATCTAAAATTTTGTGTATTTTGTCGTAAATAAATAAATTAAAAAATATATAGTGGATTGCAATAATTTTGTGGTATGCGAAAATATAGCATCGTGTTTATAAGTATCTCAATTACCGCTAAATTTGAATTTAAATATCCCGCCATATAAGGTTCAAATAGTTGGACTAGCTAACCGCCAAATTTGAATTCAAATTTGAATTTCGATAAATTTCCGCCAAAGTTTAAGCCCGATTTTAAAAGCTCGATAAACATCGATAGTTGGTTTGTGTCTTCGCTAACTGTTATACGCGGATCTGTGATGGTTTGAAACTTGGGATCTTTATAACAGTTCACCAGGTTCATCGTCGACCTCTGCTGATTTCTGTTGGCCTGGTACTTCAGATAGGGACACAGACCATTTTGATTGCAGCTCGGCAGGCTTCACACCAGTGATGCTCATCTAGCTATTTTTCAATATTGTGGGATAAAGACATCTCGCTTTCCGCCAGTGATGCTCATCTAGCTATTTTTCAATATTGGGGCATAAATACATCTCGCTTTCCGCCAGTGATGCTCATCTAGCTATTTTTCAATATTGGGACATAAATACATCTCGCTTTCCGCCAGTGATGCGCATTTAGCTATTTTGCAATATTGGGACAAAAATGCATCTTACTTTTCGCCAGCGATGCGCATCTAGCTATATTGCGCTGTCGGGCTAAAATAGCATCCTACTGGGCCTTTTCCGCTAGGTTACCACCAGAAAAACAAATTATTGTAATTTTATGGTTCATTTTGTCTTTATTCTCAAACATCGTGGCGTACATGTCATATGTAAATAGTATAGTAAATATATATGCAGACATGGCATGCCGCCGCTTACAATACGATTAACAAACAGATATATCTTAGGGTACTAGGCAAAAAAATAATATATATATAATAGGGAATATGGTAATATCGTCAAGTTAACCTGTGAAATATCCAGTGGGGTCGTCATTAAGTATTAATAGAGGGTCACACGTGTATCGGGGGATATGGTATATATAGTATACAGTTGATATAGTATATAGTGTGTGGTTAACATCGGACTAATGGCTAACTGCCTTAGCTAGCTTACAAACTATGGACCAATCGTGCGACTAATCGAGACCTATCTTCTACGCCTACAAACTAAGTATTTTCGAAGTGTTAAATGCAATGTGTGAACCAGCCCCGCTTCCAGGACCAACATTGATGGTCATAGCATATACATACATGGGTTCCTGTGGCCTCAAGCAGAGATTCCTGCCCTGCCGCTAATTGAGACGTACATTCAGTAAAAAAAAAAGAAACGAACAGAAATCACAAGGAATATATCTTAGGGATATGCTCAGTCGGAGAACTTCAGCTTGAGCTCGCGACGCAGGATCTTGCCGGTGGGATTCTTGGGCACCTCGTCCACAAAGATGACGCCGCCCTCGAGCCGCTTGTAGTGCGCCACCCGCTCGGCCACATAGGCGGCAATCTCCTCGGCGGTGGCCTCCTGGCCCTGCCGGAGCACCACAATGGCACGCGGCGCCTCGCCGTTCAGTTCGTGGGGAATGCCAAAGACGGCCGCCTCCAGGATTTTGGGATGATCACGCAGCACCGCCTCCAGCTCGGCCGGCGGCACCTGGAATCCCTTCACCTTGATCAGCTCCTTCATCCGATCGGTGATATAGAAGAAGCCATCCTCGTCGTAAAAGGCCACATCGCCGCTGCGCAGCCAGTTGCCGGGATGGAAGGTGACCTGATTGGCCTCCTCGTTGTTCAGATAACCGGCCATAACCTGGGGCCCGCGGATGCACAGCTCTCCGGTGATTTTTGGGCCCACGCCCTTGGTATCATTGCCATCCAGGGGCACAATTTTGGCCTCCGTGCTGGCGGGTAAAACTCCGGTGGAGGCGTAGCGTGTGTTGCCATCGGGCGTTAGGAGGGCCACTGGCGAGGATTCGGTCATGCCGTAGCCCTGCTTGAAGACCGTCTTCGGGAATCTAAAAAGAGACACAGCATGAGCTATCTGGGAAGGGATTCCTTTTGGAAGGGTTTTTACTAACTTCTTTAGGAAACGCTCCACATCGTGCTGGCCAATGGGAGCAGCTCCGCTCATTACCACCCTGAGAGAGGCCGCCGTCTCCTGCGTCATCTTGGGATGATTGATCATGAAGAGGGCTGCAATGCAAGAAGGTAATTATTAGTTTTAATCCAAGAATCATGCGATCTCTCTACTCACCAATTGGCGGCACCAGGTTGAGAATGCTGCCCTTGTACTGGTCCAGGGAGCGCATAAAGTCATCCGGCTTGAAGCAGGGCATGGTGGCCATCCGACAGCCCTGGCCCAGCTTGGAGAGCATCACCACGGTCAAGCCGTAGATGTGGAAGAAGGGCAAAACGGCGGGCAGGGTCTCCTGGGGACCGGTGAGATCCAGGGGCAGCGAGGCCTGCACCTGCTCACAGTTGCTGGTGATGTTGTTGTGCGACAGCATCACACCCTTGGGCAGACCCGTGGTGCCCGAGGAGAAGGGCAAAAAGACCAGATCGTTGGCCGTGGCCTCCTTGGGGGCCTGCAGGTCATCGTAGCGGATATTTTGGGTGCTGATAAGTTCACTGAAATCGATGGCACCCTCCGGCAGGACATCCTCCTTGCTGGTCCTCACCACCACAATGGGCAGCTGTTTTCCGGCCAATTTGCAGGCCTGGCTGAGGGTCGGGAAGCCGGCAACGGTGCCCACCAGGAACTTGGCCCCGCTGAATGTCAGCTGGCGGGCAATCTCGTCTGGAAAAGAAGTCAGAGAAGGCAAATTAGTGACAATCTTTCGACTTTGGAGCCCATGAGCATACATATGTTAGAAAGGCGCCTCCGATAAGGCGCGTGTTTGACGCACTCGAGAGGCCCCGCTAATAAACCTAGGCCCCCGCCAAGTACATCGGCGTGCGCGCAAATAGTTCTTTTATTATTTGCCTAATTATGGAGGGAACTTTAGTATATTTTATATGATTACTTTCTTCGGCAAATCAAAGTTTAAAATTCTCATAGTTCAGCCAAAAATTCATTAATTTCAAATCGGAAAGCGTTCCTATGTTAGTTTTTATACGGTTAATAAATCTGCATACTCAATTTGCACGTAAATAGTTCTTTTACTATTTGCCTAATTATGTAGGGAACTTTATGAAGGGTATTAGCTAAATCTTCATGTTATAATGGCCTTAAAATGGAAGTCAAAACTACGTAAATACGGGCCAGGTCATAAAAAAGTTTACTTTTAGTATCGGGGTTTATGGAATGTGTAATTAAACAAGTGCCAGAGCTCTGTTAAGCTAAAAAGCTTAGTGAAGGAGAGCAAATAAAAGGTTTGTTGTTAACAAAAATGTAATTAAAATTATATATTTCACTCGCTGGAGTAATTTCCAAAACAGAAGCTTTTAAAAAGTGTTTTTGGTAAATAAAACTTGTGGAATGTCCTCGAAACCTGTGATATAATTTCTGAGATCATTTTACTGAGCACAGAAGTTGAGTATATTTTTGTTATTAAAGGTTTTAAGTTTTGTGAGCTCTTTCATGATCATTTTCCAACCGATAAACCCCTGAAATTATCCCACTAAAATATAATCACTCTTCTTCCTCATGATGTCATATTATTTTATATAATTGATATATCTGAGAATTAAAATATTAATGGAAAATATATTCAGCTGAACTTTGAGCATTATCTAACCGATAAACTATAGAAATTATTCTACTACAACTATAAGGTTCTACTACAAGTCTAATTACGTTTATTATACTATTATATAGTTGTTATCTCGGAAGAAACTATAGAATTACTACTACTCGTATTATATTGTTGTTTTCTTGGATGAAACTATAGAATACCAAGTAGATATCGCCACAAACGCTACTTCTCTACTATCAAATGTATGTTATCATCAGCATTTTTGAACTACAAACTAAAACAGAAAGGAAACTAACTTCGGGAGGCCGAGGATTATATACTCTAGAAGTTTGAAATTTATTTATAGGAATCCCTATCGGAATTCGATCATAAGCTAGTTTAAAATATTCGCATTTTCGAAATCTATAATAATTTTTGAGACAAATCAACGTTTAAAATTATCACAACTAAGCCAAAAATTTATAAATTTCAAATCGGAAAGCGTTGATATGCTAGTTTTAATGAGGTTAATGGGTATTAGATAACTTGTAAGACTTGGGAACTTACCCGGCGTGTAGATGGGATTCACGGTGGTCACCGTAAGTCCCGCCTCGATGGCCCCCAGCGTGGCAATGGGATACTCCGGCAGATTGGGCAAACAAATGGCCAGGACATCGGGCTTCCGGAGCTTGAACTGGGTCTGAAGGCGCACGGCAAAGGCGGCACTGGCATCACGCATCTGGGCAAAGGTATACTGCCTATCGGTAATCACACACACCTGCAAAATATCAAGTATATATATAAATCTATGATCAATAAAACAATATTTAAATCGAGCAAATCTCCAGAGATAAAGTCAAATCGAAATCAAGCCATGTCTGGGGAAATGCCCAAAGAGTGTTTGCTCCAATCTAATCTAAAGAATGTTGGCAATCTCCATCGAGTGGGGTAACCGTCGTGATATGTCGTGTTTATGGGGCAAAGAGATTCGAATTTTTAAAGCAGGTGTGCGTAGAAATATTGTGAAATTGCGAAATACTGCTAGTAATGCTCGCTACATACGTACTTATTAGGCCAATTACCCGCAGGGATTATATAGACCCTAAATGAGGCTCCTGCGAGATATCGCAATCAATTTGGCATTACTTCATTGGACTCACATTGTACTCAACTTAATCACAAATAGGTGTATCTTTATCTATGGGCAATTGTAAGCAATCAATCCATATCATTGATACTTGGCCTAGGTCAGTTCTAGGAATTTCAGAAAGCATCTCAAGATCGATACTAAATCAATATCCATTGAAAAATGGTATTGCACCTTCAGTCGGAAGCTTCAAAGAACGTGAAGGAGTCATTTCCGACCCTATAAATCCTAGGCAATTTTATAAATCTGCTAAAAATAAACTTAAGAGCGCTTTCCGAATTGAAATTAAGACATTTTTGGCTTAGTAATGGATTTTTTAAATATTGATTTGTCCGAAAAATGCCATGTAAAAATGTGGGTAATATCCATTAAAAAATGGTATTGCACCTTCAGTCGGAAGCTTCAAAGAACGTGAAGGAGTCATTTCCGACCCTATAAATTATATATATTCTTGATCAGTATCAACAGGCGAATCGTTCTAGCTATCTCCGAGCAAAAAAATATTTTTTCAGAAATTTCCCATTTTTTGAAAAAAAGGAAAGGGGTTACATCATGAAAATTTGCAAAAATCGGCAAAAAATTCACATTTTAAATGGAGTATGCAGTTTTATAAATCTGCTAAAAATTAACATACGAGCGCTTTCCGAATTGAAATTAAGACATTTTTGGCTTAGTTATGGATTTTTTAAATATTGATTTGTCCGAAAAATGCCATGTAAAAATGTGGGTAATATCCATTAAAAAATGGTATTGCACCTTCAGTCGGAAGCTTCAAAGAACGTGAAGGAGTCATTTCCGACCCTATAAATTATATATATTCTTGATCAGTATCAACAGGCGAATCGTTATAGCTATCTCTGAGCAAAAAAATATTTTTTCAGAAATTTCCCATTTTTTGAAAAAAAGGAAAGGGGTTACATCATGAAAATTTGCAAAAATCGGCAAAAAATTCACATTTTAAATGGAGTATGCAGTTTTATAAATCTGCTAAAAATAAACATACGAGCGCTTTCCGAATTAAAATTAAGACATTTTTGGCTTAGTTATGGATTTTTTAAATATTGATTTGTCCGAAAAATACCATGTAAAAATGTGGGTAATATCCATTAAAAAATGGTATTGCACCTTCAGTCGGAAGCTTCAAAGAACGTGAAGGAGTCATTTCCGACCCTATAAATCCTTGGCAATATTAGAAATCTACTAAAAATAAACATACGAGCGCTTTCCGAATTGAAATTAAGACATTTTTGGCTTAGTTATGGATTTTTTAAATATTGATTTGTCCGAAAAATACCATGTAAAAATGTGGGTAATATCCATTAAAAAATGGTATTGCACCTTCAGTCGGAAGCTTCAAAGAACGTGAAGGAGTCATTTCCGACCCTATAAATCCTTGGCAATATTAGAAATCTACTAAAAATAAACATACGAGCGCTTTCCGAATTGAAATTAAGACATTTTTGGCTTAGTTATGGATTTTTTAAATATTGATTTGTTCGAAAAATGCCATGTAAAAATGTGGGTAATATCCATTAAAAAATGGTATTGCACCTTCAGTCGGAAGCTTCAAAGAACGTGAAGGAGTCATTTCCGACCCTATAAATTATATATATTCTTGATCAGTATCAACAGGCGAATCGTTATAGCTATCTCCGAGCAAAAAAATATTTTTTCAGAAATTTCCCATTTTTTGAAAAAAAGGAAAGGGGTTACATCATGAAAATTTGCAAAAATCGGCAAAAAATTCACATTTTAAATGGAGTATGCAGTTTTATAAATCTGCTAAAAATTAACATACGAGCGCTTTCCGAATTGAAATTAAGACATTTTTGGCTTAGTTATGGATTTTTTAAATATTGATTTGTCCGAAAAATGCCATGTAAAAATGTGGGTAATATCCATTAAAAAATGGTATTGCACCTTCAGTCGGAAGCTTCAAAGAACGTGAAGGAGTCATTTCCGACCCTATAAATTATATATATTCTTGATCAGTATCAACAGGCGAATCGTTATAGCTATCTCTGAGCAAAAAAATATTTTTTCAGAAATTTCCCATTTTTTGAAAAAAAGAAAAGGGGATACATCATGAAAATTTGCTAAAATCGGCAAAAAATTCACATTTTAAATGGAGTATGCAGTTTTATAAATCTGCTAAAAATAAACATACGAGCGCTTTCCGAATTAAAATTAAGACATTTTTGGCTTAGTTATGGATTTTTTAAATATTGATTTGTCCGAAAAATGTCATGTAAAAATGTGGGTAATATCCATTAAAAAATGGTATTGCACCTTCAGTCGGAAGCTTCAAAGAACGTGAAGGAGTCATTTCCGACCCTATAAATCCTTGGCAATATTAGAAATCTACTAAAAATAAACATACGAGCGCTTTCCGAATTGAAATTAAGACATTTTTGGCTTAGTTATGGATTTTTTAAATATTGATTTGTCCGAAAAATACCATGTAAAAATGTGGGTAATATCCATTAAAAAATGGTATTGCACCTTCAGTCGGAAGCTTCAAAGAACGTGAAGGAGTCATTTCCGACCCTATAAATTATATATATTCTTGATCAGTATCAACAGGCGAATCGTTATAGCTATAGCCGAGCAAAAAAATATTTTTTCAGAAATTTCCCATTTTTTGAAAAAAAGGAAAGGGGTTACATCATGAAAATTTGCAAAAATCGGCAAAAAATTCACATTTTAAATGGAGTATGCAGTTTTATAAATCTGCTAAAAATTAACATACGAGCGCTTTCCGAATTGAAATTAAGACATTTTTGGCTTAGTTATGGATTTTTTAAATATTGATTTGTCCGAAAAATGCCATGTAAAAATGTGGGTAATATCCATTAAAAAATGGTATTGCACCTTCAGTCGGAAGCTTCAAAGAACGTGAAGGAGTCATTTCCGACCCTATAAATCCTTGGCAATATTAGAAATCTACTAAAAATAAGCATACGAGCACTTTCCGAATTGAAATAAAGACATTTTTGGCTTAGTTATGGATTTTTTAAATATTGATTTGTCCGAAAAATGCCATGTAAAAATGTGGGTAATATCCATTAAAAAATGGTATTGCACCTTCAGTCGGAAGCTTCAAAGAACGTGAAGGAGTCATTTCCGACCCTATAAATTATATATATTCTTGATCAGTATCAACAGGCGAATCGTTATAGCTATCTCCGAGCAAAAAAATATTTTTTCAGAAATTTCCCATTTTTTGAAAAAAAGGAAAGGGGTTACATCACGAAAATTTGCAAAAATCGGCAAAAAATTCACATTTTAAATGGAGTATGCAGTTTTATAAATCTGCTAAAAATAAACATACGAGCGCTTTCCGAATTGAAATTAAGACATTTTTGGCTTAGTTATGGATTTTTTAAATATTGATTTGTCCGAAAAATGCCATGTAAAAATGTGGGTAATATCCATTAAAAAATGGTATTGCACCTTCAGTCGGAAGCTTCAAAGAACGTGAAGGAGTCATTTCCGACCCTATAAATCCTTGGCAATATTAGAAATCTACTAAAAATAAGCATACGAGCACTTTCCGAATTGAAATAAAGACATTTTTGGCTTAGTTATGGATTTTTTAAATATTGATTTGTCCGAAAAATGCCATGTAAAAATGTGGGTAATATCCATTAAAAAATGGTATTGCACCTTCAGTCGGAAGCTTCAAAGAACGTGAAGGAGTCATTTCCGACCCTATAAATTATATATATTCTTGATCAGTATCAACAGGCGAATCGTTATAGCTATCTCTGAGCAAAAAAATATTTTTTCAGAAATTTCCCATTTTTTGAAAAAAAGAAAAGGGGATACATCATGAAAATTTGCTAAAATCGGCAAAAAATTCACATTTTAAATGGAGTATGCAGTTTTATAAATCTGCTAAAAATAAACATACGAGCGCTTTCCGAATTAAAATTAAGACATTTTTGGCTTAGTTATGGATTTTTTAAATATTGATTTGTCCGAAAAATACCATGTAAAAATGTGGGTAATATCCATTAAAAAATGGTATTGCACCTTCAGTCGGAAGCTTCAAAGAACGTGAAGGAGTCATTTCCGACCCTATAAATCCTAGGCAATTTTATAAATCTGCTAAAAATAAACATACGAGCGCTTTCCGAATTAAAATTAAGACATTTTTGGCTTAGTTATGGATTTTTTAAATATTGATTTGTCCGAAAAATACCATGTAAAAATGTGGGTAATATCCATTAAAAAATGGTATTGCACCTTCAGTCGGAAGCTTCAAAGAACGTGAAGGAGTCATTTCCGACCCTATAAATTATATATATTCTTGATCAGTATCAACAGGCGAATCGTTATAGCTATCTCTGAGCAAAAAAATATTTTTTCAGAAATTTCCCATTTTTTGAAAAAAAGAAAAGGGGATACATCATGAAAATTTGCTAAAATCGGCAAAAAATTCACATTTTAAATGGAGTATGCAGTTTTATAAATCTGCTAAAAATAAACATACGAGCGCTTTCCGAATTGAAATTAAGACATTTTTGGCTTAGTTATGGATTTTTTAAATATTGATTTGTCCGAAAAATGCCATGTAAAAATGTAGGTAATATCCATTAAAATATGGTATTGCACCTTCAGTCGGAAGCTTCAAAGAACGTGAAGGAGTCATTTCCGACCCTATAAATCCTAGGCAATTTTATAAATCTGCTAAAAATAAACATACGAGCGCTTTCCGAATTGAAATTAAGACATTTTTGGCTTAGTTATGGATTTTTTAAATATTGATTTGTCCGAAAAATGCCATGTAAAAATGTAGGTAATATCCATTAAAAAATGGTATTGCACCTTCAGTCGGAAGCTTCAAAGAACGTGAAGGAGTCATTTCCGACCCTATAAATTATATATATTCTTGATCAGTATCAACAGGCGAATCGTTATAGCTATCTCTGAGCAAAAAAATATTTTTTCAGAAATTTCCCATTTTTTGAAAAAAAGAAAAGGGGATACATCATGAAAATTTGCAAAAATCGGCAAAAAATTCACATTTTAAATGGAGTATGCAGTTTTATAAATCTGCTAAAAATAAACATACGAGCGCTTTCCGAATTGAAATTAAGACATTTTTGGCTTAGTTATGGATTTTTTAAATATTGATTTGTCCGAAAAATACCATGTAAAAATGTGGGTAATATCCATTAAAAAATGGTATTGCACCTTCAGTCGGAAGCTTCAAAGAACGTGAAGGAGTCATTTCCGACCCTATAAATCCTAGGCAATTTTATAAATCTGCTAAAAATAAACATACGAGCGCTTTCCGAATTAAAATTAAGACATTTTTGGCTTAGTTATGGATTTTTTAAATATTGATTTGTCCGAAAAATACCATGTAAAAATGTGGGTAATATCCATTAAAAAATGGTATTGCACCTTCAGTCGGAAGCTTCAAAGAACGTGAAGGAGTCATTTCCGACCCTATAAATTATATATATTCTTGATCAGTATCAACAGGCGAATCGTTATAGCTATCTCTGAGCAAAAAAATATTTTTTCAGAAATTTCCCATTTTTTGAAAAAAAGAAAAGGGGATACATCATGAAAATTTGCTAAAATCGGCAAAAAATTCACATTTTAAATGGAGTATGCAGTTTTATAAATCTGCTAAAAATTAACATACGAGCGCTTTCCGAATTGAAATTAAGACATTTTTGGCTTAGTTATGGATTTTTTAAATATTGATTTGTCCGAAAAATGCCATGTAAAAATGTGGGTAATATCCATTAAAAAATGGTATTGCACCTTCAGTCGGAAGCTTCAAAGAACGTGAAGGAGTCATTTCCGACCCTATAAATTATATATATTCTTGATCAGTATCAACAGGCGAATCGTTATAGCTATCTCTGAGCAAAAAAATATTTTTTCAGAAATTTCCCATTTTTTGAAAAAAAGAAAAGGGGATACATCATGAAAATTTGCAAAAATCGGCAAAAAATTCACATTTTAAATGGAGTATGCAGTTTTATAAATCTGCTAAAAATAAACATACGAGCGCTTTCCGAATTAAAATTAAGACATTTTTGGCTTAGTTATGGATTTTTTAAATATTGATTTGTCCGAAAAATGTCATGTAAAAATGTGGGTAATATCCATTAAAAAATGGTATTGCACCTTCAGTCGGAAGCTTCAAAGAACGTGAAGGAGTCATTTCCGACCCTATAAATCCTTGGCAATATTAGAAATCTACTAAAAATAAACATACGAGCGCTTTCCGAATTGAAATTAAGACATTTTTGGCTTAGTTATGGATTTTTTAAATATTGATTTGTCCGAAAAATACCATGTAAAAATGTGGGTAATATCCATTAAAAAATGGTATTGCACCTTCAGTCGGAAGCTTCAAAGAACGTGAAGGAGTCATTTCCGACCCTATAAATTATATATATTCTTGATCAGTATCAACAGGCGAATCGTTATAGCTATCTCCGAGCAAAAAAATATTTTTTCAGAAATTTCCCATTTTTTGAAAAAAAGGAAAGGGGTTACATCACGAAAATTTGCAAAAATCGGCAAAAAATTCACATTTTAAATGGAGTATGCAGTTTTATAAATCTGCTAAAAATAAACATACGAGCGCTTTCCGAATTGAAATTAAGACATTTTTGGCTTAGTTATGGATTTTTTAAATATTGATTTGTCCGAAAAATGCCATGTAAAAATGTGGGTAATATCCATTAAAAAATGGTATTGCACCTTCAGTCGGAAGCTTCAAAGAACGTGAAGGAGTCATTCCCGACCCTATAAATTATATATATTCTTGATCAGTATCAACAGGCGAATCGTTATAGCTATCTCTGAGCAAAAAAATATTTTTTCAGAAATTTCCCATTTTTTGAAAAAAAGAAAAGGGGATACATCATGAAAATTTGCTAAAATCGGCAAAAAATTCACATTTTAAATGGAGTATGCAGTTTTATAAATCTGCTAAAAATAAACATACGAGCGCTTTCCGAATTAAAATTAAGACATTTTTGGCTTAGTTATGGATTTTTTAAATATTGATTTGTCCGAAAAATACCATGTAAAAATGTGGGTAATATCCATTAAAAAATGGTATTGCACCTTCAGTCGGAAGCTTCAAAGAACGTGAAGGAGTCATTTCCGACCCTATAAATCCTAGGCAATTTTATAAATCTGCTAAAAATAAACATACGAGCGCTTTCCGAATTAAAATTAAGACATTTTTGGCTTAGTTATGGATTTTTTAAATATTGATTTGTCCGAAAAATACCATGTAAAAATGTGGGTAATATCCATTAAAAAATGGTATTGCACCTTCAGTCGGAAGCTTCAAAGAACGTGAAGGAGTCATTTCCGACCCTATAAATTATATATATTCTTGATCAGTATCAACAGGCGAATCGTTATAGCTATCTCCGAGCAAAAAAATATTTTTTCAGAAATTTCCCATTTTTTGAAAAAAAGAAAAGGGGATACATCATGAAAATTTGCTAAAATCGGCAAAAAATTCACATTTTAAATGGAGTATGCAGTTTTATAAATCTGCTAAAAATAAACATACGAGCGCTTTCCGAATTGAAATTAAGACATTTTTGGCTTAGTTATGGATTTTTTAAATATTGATTTGTCCGAAAAATGCCATGTAAAAATGTAGGTAATATCCATTAAAATATGGTATTGCACCTTCAGTCGGAAGCTTCAAAGAACGTGAAGGAGTCATTTCCGACCCTATAAATCCTAGGCAATTTTATAAATCTGCTAAAAATAAACATACGAGCGCTTTCCGAATTGAAATTAAGACATTTTTGGCTTAGTTATGGATTTTTTAAATATTGATTTGTCCGAAAAATGCCATGTAAAAATGTAGGTAATATCCATTAAAAAATGGTATTGCACCTTCAGTCGGAAGCTTCAAAGAACGTGAAGGAGTCATTTCCGACCCTATAAATTATATATATTCTTGATCAGTATCAACAGGCGAATCGTTATAGCTATCTCCGAGCAAAAAAATATTTTTTCAGAAATTTCCCATTTTTTGAAAAAAAGGAAAGGGGTTACATCACGAAAATTTGCAAAAATCGGCAAAAAATTCACATTTTAAATGGAGTATGCAGTTTTATAAATCTGCTAAAAATAAACATACGAGCGCTTTCCGAATTGAAATTAAGACATTTTTGGCTTAGTTATGGATTTTTTAAATATTGATTTGTCCGAAAAATGCCATGTAAAAATGTGGGTAATATCCATTAAAAAATGGTATTGCACCTTCAGTCGGAAGCTTCAAAGAACGTGAAGGAGTCATTCCCGACCCTATAAATTATATATATTCTTGATCAGTATCAACAGGCGAATCGTTATAGCTATCTCTGAGCAAAAAAATATTTTTTCAGAAATTTCCCATTTTTTGAAAAAAAGAAAAGGGGATACATCATGAAAATTTGCTAAAATCGGCAAAAAATTCACATTTTAAATGGAGTATGCAGTTTTATAAATCTGCTAAAAATAAACATACGAGCGCTTTCCGAATTAAAATTAAGACATTTTTGGCTTAGTTATGGATTTTTTAAATATTGATTTGTCCGAAAAATACCATGTAAAAATGTGGGTAATATCCATTAAAAAATGGTATTGCACCTTCAGTCGGAAGCTTCAAAGAACGTGAAGGAGTCATTTCCGACCCTATAAATCCTAGGCAATTTTATAAATCTGCTAAAAATAAACATACGAGCGCTTTCCGAATTAAAATTAAGACATTTTTGGCTTAGTTATGGATTTTTTAAATATTGATTTGTCCGAAAAATACCATGTAAAAATGTGGGTAATATCCATTAAAAAATGGTATTGCACCTTCAGTCGGAAGCTTCAAAGAACGTGAAGGAGTCATTTCCGACCCTATAAATTATATATATTCTTGATCAGTATCAACAGGCGAATCGTTATAGCTATCTCCGAGCAAAAAAATATTTTTTCAGAAATTTCCCATTTTTTGAAAAAAAGAAAAGGGGATACATCATGAAAATTTGCTAAAATCGGCAAAAAATTCACATTTTAAATGGAGTATGCAGTTTTATAAATCTGCTAAAAATAAACATACGAGCGCTTTCCGAATTGAAATTAAGACATTTTTGGCTTAGTTATGGATTTTTTAAATATTGATTTGTCCGAAAAATGCCATGTAAAAATGTAGGTAATATCCATTAAAATATGGTATTGCACCTTCAGTCGGAAGCTTCAAAGAACGTGAAGGAGTCATTTCCGACCCTATAAATCCTAGGCAATTTTATAAATCTGCTAAAAATAAACATACGAGCGCTTTCCGAATTGAAATTAAGACATTTTTGGCTTAGTTATGGATTTTTTAAATATTGATTTGTCCGAAAAATGCCATGTAAAAATGTAGGTAATATCCATTAAAAAATGGTATTGCACCTTCAGTCGGAAGCTTCAAAGAACGTGAAGGAGTCATTTCCGACCCTATAAATTATATATATTCTTGATCAGTATCAACAGGCGAATCGTTATAGCTATCTCCGAGCAAAAAAATATTTTTTCAGAAATTTCCCATTTTTTGAAAAAAAGGAAAGGGGTTACATCATGAAAATTTGCAAAAATCGGCAAAAAATTCACATTTTAAATGGAGTATGCAGTTTTATAAATCTGCTAAAAATAAACATACGAGCGCTTTCCGAATTGAAATTAAGACATTTTTGGCTTAGTTATGGATTTTTTAAATATTGATTTGTCCGAAAAATACCATGTAAAAATGTGGGTAATATCCATTAAAAAATGGTATTGCACCTTCAGTCGGAAGCTTCAAAGAACGTGAAGGAGTCATTTCCGACCCTATAAATCCTAGGCAATTTTATAAATCTGCTAAAAATAAACATACGAGCGCTTTCCGAATTAAAATTAAGACATTTTTGGCTTAGTTATGGATTTTTTAAATATTGATTTGTCCGAAAAATACCATGTAAAAATGTGGGTAATATCCATTAAAAAATGGTATTGCACCTTCAGTCGGAAGCTTCAAAGAACGTGAAGGAGTCATTTCCGACCCTATAAATTATATATATTCTTGATCAGTATCAACAGGCGAATCGTTATAGCTATCTCTGAGCAAAAAAATATTTTTTCAGAAATTTCCCATTTTTTGAAAAAAAGAAAAGGGGATACATCATGAAAATTTGCTAAAATCGGCAAAAAATTCACATTTTAAATGGAGTATGCAGTTTTATAAATCTGCTAAAAATAAACATACGAGCGCTTTCCGAATTAAAATTAAGACATTTTTGGCTTAGTTATGGATTTTTTAAATATTGATTTGTCCGAAAAATGTCATGTAAAAATGTGGGTAATATCCATTAAAAAATGGTATTGCACCTTCAGTCGGAAGCTTCAAAGAACGTGAAGGAGTCATTCCCGACCCTATAAATTATATATATTCTTGATCAGTATCAACAGGCGAATCGTTATAGCTATCTCTGAGCAAAAAAATATTTTTTCAGAAATTTCCCATTTTTTGAAAAAAAGAAAAGGGGATACATCATGAAAATTTGCTAAAATCGGCAAAAAATTCACATTTTAAATGGAGTATGCAGTTTTATAAATCTGCTAAAAATAAACATACGAGCGCTTTCCGAATTAAAATTAAGACATTTTTGGCTTAGTTATGGATTTTTTAAATATTGATTTGTCCGAAAAATGTCATGTAAAAATGTGGGTAATATCCATTAAAAAATGGTATTGCACCTTCAGTCGGAAGCTTCAAAGAACGTGAAGGAGTCATTCCCGACCCTATAAATTATATATATTCTTGATCAGTATCAACAGGCGAATCGTTATAGCTATCTCTGAGCAAAAAAATATTTTTTCAGAAATTTCCCATTTTTTGAAAAAAAGAAAAGGGGATACATCATGAAAATTTGCTAAAATCGGCAAAAAATTCACATTTTAAATGGAGTATGCAGTTTTATAAATCTGCTAAAAATAAACATACGAGCGCTTTCCGAATTAAAATTAAGACATTTTTGGCTTAGTTATGGATTTTTTAAATATTGATTTGTCCGAAAAATGTCATGTAAAAATGTGGGTAATATCCATTAAAAAATGGTATTGCACCTTCAGTCGGAAGCTTCAAAGAACGTGAAGGAGTCATTTCCGACCCTATAAATTATATATATTCTTGATCAGTATCAACAGGCGAATCGTTATAGCTATCTCTGAGCAAAAAAATATTTTTTCAGAAATTTCCCATTTTTTGAAAAAAAGAAAAGGGGATACATCATGAAAATTTGCTAAAATCGGCAAAAATTCACATTTTAAATGGAGTATGCAGTTTTATAAATCTGCTAAAAATAAACATACGAGCGCTTTCCGAATTAAAATTAAGACATTTTTGGCTTAGTTATGGATTTTTTAAATATTGATTTGTCCGAAAAATGTCATGTAAAAATGTGGGTAATATCCATTAAAAAATGGTATTGCACCTTCAGTCGGAAGCTTCAAAGAACGTGAAGGAGTCATTCCCGACCCTATAAATTATATATATTCTTGATCAGTATCAACAGGCGAATCGTTATAGCTATCTCTGAGCAAAAAAATATTTTTTCAGAAATTTCCCATTTTTTGAAAAAAAGGAAAGGGGTTACATCATGAAAATTTGCAAAAATCGGCAAAAATTCACATTTTAAATTGAGTATGCAGTTTTATAAATCTGCTAAAAATAAACATACGAGCGCTTTCCGAATTGAAATTAAGACATTTTTGGCTTAGTTATGGATTTTTTATACCCTTGCAGGGTATTATAATTTCAGTCAGAAGTTTGCAACGCAGTGAAGGAGGCACCTCCGACTATATAAAGTATATATATTCTTGATCAGGATCAACAGCCGAGTCTATCTAGCCATGTCCGTCTGTCCGTCTGTCCGTCTGTCCGTCTGTCCGTCTGTCCGTCTGTCCTTCTGTCCGTCTGTCCGTCTGTCCGTTTCTACGCAAACTAGTCTCTCAGTTTTGAAGCTATCTGAATGAAACTTTGTAGTTAGCCTTCTATATACTCTCACTCGTATATATGTCGGAACGGGACGGATCGGACGACTATATCATATAGCTGCCATAGGAATGATCGGAAAATTTTTACAAAAAAATTTTTAACTTTTTCAGTTTTCAATAGAATTGGATCAAATTTGAGATATAGCCATTCTACTATACTCTACAATTTTGCATAAAATTTTATGAAAATCGGACTACTATATCATATAGCTCCCATAGGAACGGTCGAGAAATTAATACAATTAAATTTATAACTTTTTCAATTTTCAGCTGATTTTCATCAAATTTAAGGTATAGCCATTTTGTATTAGTCTTAAGTTTTGTGTCAAATTTCATGAAAATCGGACGACTATGTTATATAGGTGCCATACAAACGATTGTTTGATGTAGAGGAAAAATGCAAATCTGCGAATGTAAAACTGCAAATATAATATGTATAGGTGAATGAAATGAAAGCAGGTATTACTTCATTGTTTTTTAACACAAATATATATAATTAATATTGTATGGATTCCTATTCACAGAAGTTCTATTTGCAAGGGTATATAAACTTCGGCGTGCCGAAGTTAGCTTCCTTTCTTGTTAAATATTGATTTGTCCGAAAAATGCCATGTAAAAATGTGGGTAATATCCATTAAAAAATGGTATTGCACCTTCAGTCGGAAGCTTCAAAGAACGTGAAGGAGTCATTTCCGACCCTATAAATCCTTGGCAATATTAGAAATCTACTAAAAATAAGCATACGAGCACTTTCCGAATTGAAATAAAGACATTTTTGGCTTAGTTATGGATTTTTTAAATATTGATTTGTCCGAAAAATGCCATGTAAAAATGTAGGTAATATCCATTAAAATATGGTATTGCACCTTCAGTCGGAAGCTTCAAAGAACGTGAAGGAGTCATTTCCGACCCTATAAATTATATATATTCTTGATCAGTATCAACAGGCGAATCGTTCTAGCTATCTCCGAGCAAAAAAATATTTTGTCAGAAATTTCCCATTTTTTGAAAAAAAGGAAAGGGGTTACATCATGAAAATTTGCAAAAATCGGCAAAAATTCACATTTTAAATGGAGTATGCAGTTTTATAAATCTGCTAAAAATAAACATACGAGCGCTTTCCGAATTGAAATTAAGACATTTTTGGCTTAGTTATGGATTTTTTAAATATTGATTTGTCCGAAAAATGCCATGTAAAAATGTGGGTAATATCCATTAAAATATGGTATTGCACCTTCAGTCGGAAGCTTCAAAGAACGTGAAGGAGTCATTTCCGACCCCATATATAATATTTTAATATATAGGACTTCTGATATGATCTTTTTAAACGATTTGTTATGAATGATATACTGCTTATATTATTTCTACATATACATATATTATTTCATTTATAAAAATTCACATTTTTATTATGAAGTTCATGGCCTCATGTCTCATTTTTGCTGACCTCTTAAACCCTCACCCCCTCGTTCAGGGCTAAGGTGAAGGTCGCCTCTGAAAAAGACTTTGCCCAGTTTCGAATTAAATAAGTGAATGAGTTATTCGAGTTGAATGAGAGGTGTCGCATTCACAATTCTTAGGGGGTGGGGTGTGTGAGTGTATATTAGCGAAATATTTGCGCAGTCAGAAATCGCATTCGGTTAAAAATAAGCATTATAAATAGAAAGACCGGACCCAAGTGCCATGTTTTTAAATTAAAGAAAAAGACAACAAGACACACAAAAGCACACACAACATCATAATGAATAAATAGGCAGTCTAAGTAAAAAAAAAAAAAAAAAAATACAAATAAATAAATAAATAATCAAAAAAAATAAGAGAATCATTTCGTGCATTTTGCCGGGCGTTTTGCTCCGCTCGATTCAGTTTCTGTTTGACTTGGCTTTGCCGCTCGCCTCGCTGCGGTGCCACGGTCCAAAGTTCAGTGGGGCAAAGTACAAAGTCTGCAGAGTCTAAAGCGAGTCGCCTCTCTCTCTCTCTCTCTCTCCCTGCCACACCCCTCCACCTTTTGAGCAATTTACTCTGCGGCGTTTGTTGACTCTTGCCGGTGGTGGTGGTGGTGGTGCCCAGTGGTGGCGGTGGTGATCAGTGGTGGTGCTGCCTCACAATCGGTCATGAGAAAAGTCTAGCTAGCAAAGCTGTCAAAAAAATACAATAAGTGGCAATTGTCTAGACCCCAAAGGGGTTACAGAGCGAACAGATAGTGATAAAACTGAATGATATCTAGATATTGAAAAGGATACAGATAAAGCTAATCGGAAATCAACATAAAACCATTAGAAAATGTTAATAAAGCTTTAAATTGAATATAATTTTCAGACATTATAAAGGCAAAGTATCATTAAAGCCAGCAAATATGAATTTTAATAGATAATCTAGAGAATAGAGATAGAAAAAAGTCAGTATCAGTATCTTTTCTTCCTCACAGTATCTTTCCTTAGTTCAGCAACTCTAAAATTTAGTACGAGATACCTAAACTAATTGATTTTAAGGTCCATAATTAAAAGCTAAATTGAAAAGATCCCAATGGCCCTTAGACTTTGCCGCCTTATAAACTAACTTTATGAAAAGATACTTCAAAGATCACTTTCTAATAATATATATCAAACGAATCAGCTGTTTCTCAGTATCTTTCATTAGTAACCGATGCTACAATATTCAGTGAGGAATACCTAAAATAGTTGATTTTTAAAGACCCCAAAATTAAACAAAGAAATGTAGAGATCACCAGTGGTCCTTAGACTTTGCTTCTTTACGAAAAGATGCTTTAAAGATCACTTTACAAAACTTCCAAAAACATATATCACACGAATCACCTGTAACCCAGTATATTTCATTAGTATCTGGTGCTAAGCAAATTTAATATTTAGCATAGAATAACTAATTATTAAATTAAACCAATTTAGAATTTTAAAAAATCTAAAAATTAAAAGCAGAAATGTAGAGATCCCTTGTGGGCTTTCCTTATATTCCAAATTTTCGAAAAGGTTCTTTACAAATCCTATAATATTACAAACCCTTTAAAAATATTTATTATATCTATTATAATTTCAACCAAAAAAGTTCCAAAATTTATAGACTTTGTAGTTCCCAAAAAAAAAAGCTAAATTGACAACGCTAACTGCCAGAGAGTGACAGAGAGTAGAGGCGACAAGAGTCGAGAGATCAGTCCAAAATGCCATCGGAGGCTGGACCTCGACCAAATGCTGACGTCGACCGCCAATAAAAAACCAAAACAAAACCATCAAAAAAACATTATCAACACGCAAATGAAACCAAGCAAAAAAAAGCAACAAAAAAACCAAACCAAAAATAAGCTTAAAATTAAAAAACAAACAGAGAGTAGCCAAAAAAAAAAAAGAAGCAGGCGTAAATAATAATGGCGAAGCAATTAAAAGCGCATTATATAGGCATTATATGAAAATTCATTGGGGGTTCATTCGGGTTTATAAAGCACTTGATATATATATGTGTGTGCTTGTGTGTGTTATATCAAACAGCAATTGATTAAAATTGAACAATTGCAATAATGAATCATCATTAGCCTTGCAAGTGCAGTCTCAATAAATTGAGAAATTCTAGGCAGTAAACCGAACTTGTAAACACATCTTTATCGCAAAAAAAAAAAACCCTTGGTGAATTGAAATTATTTATTTACACAGAACTTTATGGTCTTGTAAACATGAAATTTATAGAGTATACATGTGTAAGGAGACACTTCAAGTGGAATAATTATTTATTTAAGGAGAATAAGGTATGCCAGAAGGCAATTGCAGTTTGCAATTCCATTCAGACGCTTTTAGAAGTCTGATTCGGTTTCATTTTTATTTATAAACAATGTGAGAGAGACTGAGGAAATTATGTTTTAAAATATAGAAACTATTTACTATAAGTTGACTTCGTTATTCAAGCTTTCTAGCAATTCTACCTATAATACATCTTCCTTTTTCCTTTCATCTTTAACTAGAACTTTCCTATTCAACTTGAAATCTCTATTAATAAGTCTTAATTCTAAAATACAAGTTTCTCAACTTTAGTTTCTCCAAATAAATACCCCTTTTTTACCAATAAAAACCATAAGAGGAACACAATTAAAAAAGATCTAAAACCCAAAACAAAGGTAGATCAGTTATGGACAAATCTAAAGTATAATGATGACATGACTGAAAACCATATCTTATCTCTAAAATACCACTTGAGAACAGAGTAGTTCCTCCAATTCTCGGGCTGTTTACATTAGGAGGGGTGTTCTCAGTTGAAACAAAAAGCGAACTTTGCACCGGCTTGCAAACGCTCGGCACTTTTAATTGCATTTAATTCAACAATTGCCAGGGGCTCTGGTTACGATCTCCTCCTCCTCCTCCGACAAATGATGGCAATAAATTTCAATGAAAATTGTTTGCACTTTGATTTGCACGAAACAAAAGCGCAACACACAAAACGGAAAACCTAGCGAAAAGTGAAAAGTGTAAACAATTGACGAAGGTCGTCTGGGCAATGTAATATATGCATATTACGGGTTACGTGTAGTTCCACAGAGTACAGATCTATATGGAACACATTACCATAGTCTTAAGACTACTTGGGAACCTACGTGTTTTTCCAATCTAAAATATAAATGGTTAATTGTAAGCTATAAGTGAATACCTATCCATAAAAATAACTATTATTTCATAAAGAATTTACGTATGAGTATTATATGAAATCATTAAACATTTTCCATTTGAAACACCTTTGGAAAAATTAAATAACTATTTAAAAGGCTATACTTCTAATCTTTGGTTTATTAATTACAAAAAGACCAAAAGTATTATGAAGCTACAGTTTATATTACCTTACAGTTGGCAATTGAATCAAAGGATCGAATCGAAAATCGATCATAGCTAAGCTTAAAATATTCCCATTTTTTAATACATATTTATTGAGATTTTTATTTGACAATTTTACCAACAAATCAAAGTTCAAAATTCTCATAACTAAGCCAAAAATTAATCAATTTCAAATCGGAAAGCGTTTCTAAGCTAGTTTTTATTAGGGTAATAAATCTGCAAACTCAATTTAAAATTTAAAAAAATTTAAATTTTTACCAATTTTTAAAAATTTTAACGATGTAACCCCTTATAAAATTTTAAAAAATTTTTAAAAATTAAATTTTTGCCGAAGATGACTAGAAAGATTTGCCTTTTAATGCTGATTAAGAATATATATGATTTATAGGGTCGGAAATGACTCCTTCACTTAGTTTCAAGCTTTTGACTAAATTTAAAATACCCTGTAAGGGTATCAGTTCCCTTATAAAAAACGTTACAGATTCATGTACACATATATAGTTTATAATGGGTATTGTTTTGCATGATCCCGAGAACCCCCTTTAATCGTTGAATTCTGCCATAGCATTGCCTATCTCTGAACTCGGACGGGACCCCATGATCCCATGATCAATTTCCTCCCAATGAGCTGGAACACCGGAACGGGATTCGCAAACCGATTGCGAGGAAAGTAGAGAACCGGAACGTATTCATTTTGCAGTGGTTGTTTGTGGCTAGAGTAGGAGGTGCCCCGCCCCATTTAATGGGTGTTTACTACACTCACTTTCGCTCTTATCGCTCCCAAGACTGAGACACTGGGGGGTTAGACCCGAAGGCTCTTATCAAGTGCGTCCGTCATTAGCGGTGTCTGATAAGAGAGACGTAGAGAGATCGCAGGGGCCTTTATATGACCCACATACTCCTCCAGACTATCGGGACTGATACTGATACCGATACAGGCACAGATATTGAACCCCTAAACGGGGAAGAGCTCTATAGGATACAATAGAAGCCGAAGAATTGCAAAAATAAATACAAATAAAATGGGGGGAAAAAAGAGTGCAAAAAAAAAACACACAAACTTTGGCAGACGCAAATCAGACTGCGAACATATGTACGTATAAATATCGCTTTTTATATATAGAAGTTTTGGTTCTCTCAGGTTCAATAAACCGCCAATAAACAAACGAAGAATTCTCCGGACTTGTCAAGGGGCGCCTACGACAACCTATTTCGATAGCCCAAAAATTTATGATTCTACAACGTTTTGGGGAGGAGAGATCTAATGGGGAAGTAAATATCATTAAATTTGTTAATTCCTTTATAATGTGTGATTACAGATGATCGATTCCCATGGGAGGTAGTAAATCTTGGGGGATTTAAGTCTTTAAAGAGGAAGGATATTGCCTGGCATGGATAAATAATCGAATTTAAAAGAAGACACGGAGAATTACTTGCAACCTGAAGAGTATCAAGGATCAGTATGGATTCTAGAGGGTTTCAAAGTCACTTCACTTTCTGATTATCCATTTTTTAAGCACATATTCTCAATACTTTAATTTATTTTCTCACTCTTTTATATATAATAATCTCTATAATTTGTTTTCAAAGATCAGACGGAGCACAAGAGTTCACAAATAAAAAAATAGAGTATCCAAAATTTAGAACACTTGGCACCTCACTTGACACTTTTTCCTGCACTTTAATAGCTTCCCTTTGCGGTACTTTTATCTCTGTTTTCTTTTTAGGTACCCTTTAGGTACTATTTCGATTATTATTTCAAAGTATATAAGCTACTCACCGCAGCGGTACGGCTCTCCCACTTCTTGAAATCACGCCAGACATACTCGTGCAGCGGCACATTGGGTACAACGACGGGGTCAAAGGGCGAGGTCTTGTAGTAGCCATCCTCGGGACTAAAGTGTAGGAACTTGTCCGTCTCGCTGACGCCCTGCGTCCGCTCACGCTGGGCACTGGCGGTGGTCCGTTCCCGCCGGTTGGTCGTAATGGAGCGGCTGGAGCGGGGCACACACATGCCCAGTGCGGAGGCGCTGCGCAGGCGCAGCAATTGAGTAGCTGGATTCATGCTGGAGCTGGGAGAGAGACTTGAGCGGCTGTTGCGGAGGCGGAGGAGCTATTGGAGTCCGGACTGGAGCTGAGTGGCTGTTGCTGCTGCTGTCGGGTGCTGAGACGCGACTGTCGCGATCGTGCGGCGCGGTGCCAAGTAAATGCCGCCTGCCGCCGATACTCGCTCACTCACTTAGTCACTCATTCACTCACTCACTCACTCACTCACTCACCCGGTCTCCAACACAGCAACAACAAGAACAACAACAACGGAGCACGATCGCGTTGGCGTATCTCTGGCTGCCTACAGTGAGAGAAATATAATAGTTTTAGTTCAAATTCATCTCTAATATCATTATCATATGTATTTATTCTTGGATTTCTCATAACCCAGCAAGAGTAAATACAGTTTATTGACATTTTTATGTATTTAAAACTTACCGTTTTGATTTAATTCTTTTCTCTCTGTGTATGAGTTCTGTTTCAGCTGCTGGTGTTTTTTTTTCGTTGCTATTTCTTTACAGTTGCACTTGATGCACTCTCTCGCCGGCCGGCTCTCCAAACTCACTCAACGTCTGCCTCTCTCTCCCGCTCTCTCTCTCTCTCTCTCTCTCAGACTGCAGCTGCAACTGTAAACTGCGAAAGTGAAAAGATCGAAAAGATAATGATGCAGCCTTGTTTGATTCTTTATATGCGGGAATACTGCTCCTATAAAATAATAATAATTAATTAATAAAATAATAATCAAACCAATCAATACAATCTGTTATTTTGCACACTTACTATTTATAGTGAAAGCCCTTTAAATTGTCACGTTGCATTCCATAGAAAAATTCCAGATAAGAACCCATCTATAAGCCATTGTTGGCAATTATTTCGAGTTAAAGATTGTGGGGGTAATCGTCCAAAACAGTGGCTGTAAAGCACTAGACTTGCAGTACCTCCTCACAGACAGCTCCCCCCGCACATTCCCCCCGTATTGGAGACCTGAACTTATCGCTATCGCTGTGCAATGGCTTCTTGATGTCTACGCATGACTTGCATGCCTCTCCTGTGCTTATCACTCAGATTTTTGACCAGCTAACGGGACTTTGACCACTGACTCAAGACTGCGGGCGATGATTCCGTTACGAACACCTGTACGTCTACCAAGAAATTAGGTACTGATATCAGCTCTCTCAAGCTGGAAGGAAATGCCTGTTTCGAAATTTAAATGAGGTAATTATATTAGTATAAGTTGTAGGTAATATTATCAATTAAATGCTTCTGACTATCGTATTTTAATTCTGTTATTAGTTAGTCTTAATGGTTTACCTGCCTCTAATTTCCATTAAAAGTAATGCAATCTGCGAGAACTAAATATTATAAAGTTTCAGGTGATATTAAATTTGGTTAAACTCGTATAAATAGACCTGCGATTGCATTTTGATTTCCCTTAAAAACGGGTCTTCCTTTCTGGTTTTAGCTCCATAAGCCAAACCGGGTGCATTCACCTCGTCGCAGACGTGTTCGAACTCGAAACCTAAGACTTTGAGCCCCAACTTGTGTTCGCTGGGGGAAATTCTGCGTTTGAAATGGACACTGTGTTCCGCCACAAAATCAACAAGCATTCGTTACGAATGCAACACAACACAAAAAAAAAAAAAAAAAAAACAACACCCCGCAAAGCAACAACAACAACAATTAGTGGAGAGCAGGCGTAAGCAGAACTCAAGGCCATTAAAAGGCAGGCCCCTGTTGCTCGCTCACTCCTCCTCCCACATTCCCATAGTTCTATTTCCTTCGCGCGCCTGGCTTAATTTGCATGCAGGCGGCTGCTATCTCTTTCTGTTGCATTGGTTACCGAACTGCATCAAGAGAGCACATGCAGAGAGAGAGAGCGCGAAAAGAGTGTGTTACAGTGGTATCTAGTTATATATGGTATATATAGTACTATATTTTATACTTGTTATTCAACAGTTGGATAAAAAAGGCAATGCAATTCACAGGCCCAGTTTCATTTTATATGCAATGTGCAAAATGTGCAAAAAAAAAACTAAAAACATGATAACAACAAAGTTGCAAAATATTTAGCTAACAATTACTTAAGATCAGAATTTTAAAATAAATTTTAATCCTTTATGAGTGTACAATTGATTGAAATAGTTGCATAGTGCAATAATAAATAATATTGTATTCAACCCACTGACCTATTTATATGACCACGACTGTAAGAGCGTGCAAAATTGGAGTGAATGGCGAACACAACAATTCGCACATGTGGTTTTTGTGCTTTGTGAACTTTGTACCCTGGCTCAAAGTCCCCAGCCCCCGCTTTCCCGGCCCGCTTGGAGCGCGACCGAGAAACCAAAACAAAATCAAAATATATAATGTTTATCCAAGCAAACCTGTTTTACTCACCTTCATTAACGATGTGGCGGCGGCTGCATCCGAGTTGAGTGTTTTTTGTTGTTTCCTTCTTTTTTTCTCCCGTCTTTTGAGTTTCTTTTTTTTTTATATGCTGCAGGCGCTCCTCCGCTTCGACTTGTTTGCGCTGTTATTTGTGTTATTCGAGCTGGGTTATGGCCGGGATTTAGATTTGTCGGGAGGAAGGTTCAACTTTTCGGTGGCTTTATCAGTTTTTATAGGGCTGTTGCTTTTATACGATGACTTTAGCGTTTGATCTCCACAGGTCGCTGTTTCTGCGTCTCATCATCACACAACACTCACACACAACTGCACTTAATTCCGTAATCTGCTGCGTTTACCGTTTTTCTTCAAACTCACCAACTTGATGCTTTCGTGGGCGGAGGGTAGCGGGGTCGGAAATGGTGGTGGTTTGGAATTGGGGATGATATTGAGGAGCACTGTTCTCAGTTTAGCTTACTTCAGGCTATATCTGGCATATTTGAAAATATAATAGCTTATGAAATTTCCAATTTATTTAATAGTTTAATTGATAATATGAGAAAATATCAACTAAAAGCTTTGCTTACGTCAAATGCTTACGTTTCACGTCGCTTGATTACGTTCCTGTACTTAGCAAAGTTTCATGAAATTCTCCACATTTAGCCAGTGTTTTCACCTTTTCAGAAGGGAAATGTAAAACCAACACACTAATCGAGTTGTAATCGATTGCTGGCATTCAAATTGAACGATAGCTTTAAACGGACAATCAGCTGTTTCTTCGGCAACTTAACTTGTGGGGCGAATCGAAGGCGTCCCGAATAGCCAACATTAAGGAAATGGCCCAGTTCGAAAAGGAAATTGTGCAGGCGGTACTGATAGCCGACAACAATGTGTGGAACTTTAAGCCGCTCTCCGACGAGGGGTCCACGGTGCGTACGCCATTCATGTCCGACGGCCACGAGTCTGAATCGTTCCCCTTTCTCTCTCTCCCTGACCAGGCTCTGCTGCCGCTGGTGAATGTGAGCATGCTGGACTACGCGCTCATCGCCCTGAATCGCAGCGGCGTGGAGGAGGTCTTCGTGTACGCCAGCCTCCACTTGCAGGACGTCCGGGATCACATCAAGTTAGTGAGCGTCGAATAAGATGATGCAATTGTGATGTTAATTATGATTTGTGCCGTATTCCAGGGCGGGCATTGCCACGTACGCTTCGTGGTCCTTCAAGATGACGGTCCATGTGATTGGCGGCGAGGGATGTCGTTGCTTTGGCGACGCCATGAGGGATCTGGACGCCAAGGCTCTGATACGAGGCAATTTCATACTGCTGGGTGCGGACACGGTGACGAATGCTGATCTGCGGCCCGTGCTGGAGCAGCACAAGCGTCAGGCCAAGTTCGATAAGGGCACGGCCGCCACGCTGGTGTTCAAGGAATGCTCGAACAATGTGCGCACGGGCAATGAGCTGCTTATTGCCGTCGACCGGCGCAACGATCGGCTGCACTACCATCAGCGGCTGAAGGTCCATCAGAAGGAGTCCCGCTACCAGATCCCGTTGGACATCTTCCTGGGCAACTCCTGTGTGGCACTGCATCACAATCTGCTCGATCCGCAGATAGCCATTGGGTCGCCGTCCATGCTGTCGCTGTTTAGTGATAACTTTGACTTCCAGACCCGCGACGACTTCGTGCGCGGTCTGCTGATCAACGAGGAGCTTCTGGACAGCAGGATCTATGTGGCACTCCTGCCGGCCGCCCAGTATGCGCACAAGGTGAACAGCTGGCCGGCGTATCAGCTTGTTAGCCGGGACATCATCAATCGGTGGGCCTATCCCCTGGTCCCCGACATGGGCGTCTATAAGCTGCAGCAGCAGTATGTCTTCCACAAGGACAACATCTACAAGAGCCACGAGGCGCATGTGTCCAAGGTGGCGCTGCACGAGAATGTGGTAATCCAGGCGGGCAGCCACGTGGACAGCGGCACGGTGATCAGCGACAGCGTCATCGGAGTCAACTGCCGCATTGGCAAGAACTGTCGGCTGACTAACGTCTTCCTGATGGCCAATGTCACCGTCAAGGACAATTGTCGGCTGGAGCACTGCGTCCTTGGTGCGGGAGCCATTGTCAACGAGGATTGCGATGTGAGCGCTGGCTGTGTGCTCGGTGCAAAGAGTGTGCTGCCAGCAAAGACAAAGCTGGCCAATACCCTGATCACCAGCACGCCCAGTACACAGCAAACCGATGACCAAGAGCAGCAGGAGGCAACAGGTGGGAGTCCCTGAATCCTCATTCTGCTGCAGGTTTTAAGTAATCTGTTCTTTTGCAGTGCAACTGGAGTCCCTTGGACCGCACGCCTTTATCATCAGCGATCTGACAACCGGCGATCCCGAGGACTCTGATGGCGACGACTTCCTGCCCCAGCAGCCGCTTAGCATACCCAAAATGGGTGACCTGCTGGCACCACTGGAAGAGATAAGCTACTTTAGCGACAACAGCGAGGATGATGAAGATGCCTCGCGGGCGGTGACGCCGCTGCCTGATGACACCAACAGTGAGTGAAGTTTCTTTATCTCTCTCTTTGTGGATTACATTTAACTTCCATGATTATCTTTTGCAGTTTTCCTTGGCGAGGTGATCGATTCGCTGACTCGCGGCTACCGAGAAAAGTCCAATCCAGATTTTCTTATTCTGGAGATTAACTCGTCGCGTTATGCTTACAATATGTCTCTGAAGGAGGTCAACTTTAACGTGGTGAAGGCCGTCTTTGGCATGCAGCACATTGTGGAGCCTGCGAACAACAATGTCCTGGTGGCCATAAATGCTGCCTTCAAGCAACTCGGACCCGTTGTCTCCAATTATATCAAGAGCGAGGATGCCATGCTGGATTGCCTCAAGGCGCTGGAGGTACTGTATCTCTCCATCTCTTTCTATTCTGCCTCTGGTAACGTTTGTTGTTCCTCTTTTTCATGCAGGACGTGTACGAGGAGAATCCGCTGGTCAGGGAAAAGATCTCGCAGATTGTCCACTACCTGTACGACAAGGACTTTGTGTCCGAGGATGCCATCCAGGCGTGGTACGAGCAATTGGATGACCAGGAGCACGCCCAGCTGCGTCAGAGTCTAGCCAAGCTTGTCCAATGGCTGGACCAGTCCAGCGAAGAAGAGGATGATGATGATGACGACGAGGAAGATGAGGATTAAGCATAGACTTGGCTAGCGATTTTAAAGGACTTTCTTCTTTTACAATCTTTGTAAGTTTGTAAATTCCGGAGATCATTCAATGATTTCACCGAAAGATAATTAAATAAAAGCAAAAACTAGAACATTTTAGTTTTAGCTGCGGAAAACGAGAGTGTGGTCCTTGAAAGAGTGACCCAAATTCTTGAAAGACGACACTTTATTGTAAACTCTTTATTGCCGAGGCTTTTCTCTACAGCTTTCAACGCAATCAATAATTGTTTTAATAAATTCTTTGCAGATTTACAATAATGGGTCACCTGGCCAGGGTCCAGGGATGGTCTCCGCGTCCACTTTCTATTTGCAATGATGCAGGGACTTGCGGTTGTTGCACCTTCTATTGCAACGAATTGAAATAATCCAACTTACAATCTTAACCTAGGGAGAGAACAAAAAAAATAAGGTGGCCAAGGGAAAGAGCACTTCTACATCTCTACTTGACGTAGACAATATTCATCCCCGGAGAGCTCGTCCGACATTTTCAGCTGCTGCAGTTCTTCGTCTGGCATTTCCTCGTCCTCCGTTTCGCCAGTCGAGAGGAACTCCTCCTCGGACTCCTTCATGGACTCGATGGTGATCTGGGTGTCATCGGTGGCGGCAGCATTGGGTGACCGCTCCTCTGGCTCGGGCTCGGGTCCGGGCTCATGCTCTGGCTCAAGCTCTGGCTCCAGATGATGCTCCTCCATCTCGGGCTCTGTATCCTCTTCCGCTTCCTGCATCGACTTTTGCTCTTGCTGCTTCTCCTCCTTCTGATTGTGATTTGAATGCTTGTCTGATCCGTCTGAATCCAACTTCTCCTCTCCGTTATTCTCCTCCTCTTCCGCCGCTGGCTCTTGACTTTTTTGTGCCACCTTGCCAGGTTCCTCGTCCCCCTCCTCCGGCTGCTGCTGCTTCTCTTTCGTTTTCGCCTTCGAGCTGTCTTTGGACTCGTCCTCCTCTTCCTTGACGTCCTCGGTGCCGCTGCTTCTGCCGGCCTCTTCATTATCATCCATACTCTTGGCAATGTCCATTGTAATGTACTCCAGACGCGCCTGCACGCTCTTCTTGAAGACCTCGCTATTGTCGCTGCAATAGAGATTGGTGCGTACCTCCTCGAGGCAGCCCTCGAAGACCTTGTTGTCGCCGTTCACGTTCTGGGTAAGGAACAGCAGGGTGGTGAGGTTCTTCAGCAGGCGAATCATGTGCGGATTTTTCACCAGTCCCTTATTCACTTCGTCCACCGTCAGGGAGGCCTTGGCCCGGCACTCCTCGCGCATGTACGTCGGCGAGATCATGGCCTGGACATTGGGATTGCGTGTGAGGCTGGAAGAGAGCTCCTGCACCTTGGTCAGTTCGTACATGAGATCGACGTTGTTCTTCTCGATGGACACAATGTTGTAGGCATATTGCCGTTGAAAGTTATCGGCAATCTGGCGGCGATGGCATTCCCCGTTCTCATCCTGGTTAATCATTTCGGCCAGGGCCAGCTCCGCGGTGCTGTTCATCTTGTTCAGACGCTGGATGCGATCGGCCTTCACCGCGATGTGCTTCTGCAGGTGCACCAGATGCTCGAGCAGCGTCCTCGGGTAGTTGTGACGATGCTGATGATGATTATGATGATAACGGGCCAGCTGCTGACGGATGGGACTCTCGGCCACCAAATCTTGACCCAGGAGGGGATCGCTTTTGTTGAGCTTCATGCTCAGTGCCTTTCGTGCGTCTGCATTGTTATTGGCCAGATTCTTCTGCGGAGTTCCCGAAGCCGAAGCCGAACCAGCGCCAGCTCCAGGTCCAGTTCCTGTCCCCTTCTCACCCTTCTTTTGCAGATAATTGCTGGAGAGGTTGGCCGTGAAGCCCAGGTTGGTGGTAAAGCCGAGGTTATTCGTCTGATAGATGCACATCAGATTGGGCCGGAAGTCCTTGGTCAAACTGTGCAGCGGCAGCATTTCGTGGAAGTTCTCCGAAACGATCTCGTAGTCCGGTATGGCATGCGTGCCCAAACCAGGGCGCTCGAAGGTCACCCGATACATGGCGTTCAGGGAGTCATATGCGGCCACGGTGCCGGCAAAGATTCCATCCTGGGGCGAACGCAGCCTGGCCGTCACTTTGGTGCCCAGTGGCAAGGGCATAGGTATTTTCTCGGGCATATCCGACAGCAGCATTGAGTCCTTCAACTCGCCAGGCTTTCGCGACTGCAGCGTCCTGATGAGCTGACGCTTACGATCCAGCTCCTTGCGCTCCTCGCTAAAGAACTTGGCCGAGCAGCGGCGCGGCCTGCCCATCCGCCGCCTAATGTTGATCCATTCATGTCGATTAAGCATGCGGGGACCCAAGCGCGGCGCCAGCTCGTTCACATGGGTCAGGACTTCGTCACGGCTCTCGAAGAGCGGCTTGTCCACATACGAGTAGAACCACTCGGCGATGGCCCATTTGTGAGCCTTGGGCAGCTTGAGGACATTCCGAAGCCGCAGACCGATGGACTGTCCTAACCGCTTGTGGGCCACCGCCGCATGGATTTCCGCCTCGTTGGCCTCCATCTCGGAGGCCGCCGCAGCCCCAGCGGCCAAGCGTTTGCCGGTCACCTTTGAACCCGCCTTGCCGGACGTTTGCAGTTTGCCTCCCGGCGAACCCTTCAATGGCGTCTTCTTAAGCTTGCCCAAATGAGTCTGCTGCGTCTGCTGACTGCTAGCCGAGTTGGAGCTGGAGCCGTCACTGGAGCGCATGTAGCGGGAGACAACACCCTTGCGCTTCTTCAACACCTTGGAGGGTGTGAGCGGTGTCTTCTGGGCAGAGCCTCCGCCGGCGGAGAGCGGCGGCCGGCCGGGCAGTTTCTTTGGCGCCAGGCTCATGCGCAGCGGCTTGTCGTCGTTGATGATGTTCTCATCGTAGAACAAACGATTCTTCTTGCGGATGCGGGCCGGCATGCCGCGAGCATTGAGGGTCAGGATCGGTGCCTTTTGCACCTTGGGTTTGGGCGGCGGGGCGCTGCCCACGCGCTGCAGCCCGAGCGTGGCCAGGCTGAAGGCCGGCGGCTCTACTTGCTCCTCCGGTTCGCTTGTCTCATTGCTGCTCTCCTGCTCGTCGTCGTCGTTTTCCTCCCCCTCTTCGACCTCGTCCAAGTGTTCCTCCTCTTCATCCTCACCCTCGTCGGGTTCTGCGTCGGGCTCCTCACGATCGTTGTCATCATCCTCCTCCACGTCCATGGGCTGTTGCTTGATGGGTCGCTCCTCGTCCTCGTCATATAGAACGGTTTGCCTCCTGGCGGCGGCCGTTGCCTTCCTTCCCCGGCCTCTTTGGCCTTCGACGGCGGGCATTCTCACTGGGCGAGCAACAAAACGACTGTAATTCAGGGAACAGATAGGATAGGAGGGATCAGTAAGCAAGTGGGAGAAAGGGAATCGTTGGCAGGGGATTATTTTAAAAGGAAACTTAACACTATAACTATCTAAGATACCTTTTGAGGTAACTTTACAAATGTAAAAATTACATTAAATTTAAGGTAGACTGTACTTGTCCTTTAAACAAAAGGTTGGTCACACTAAATACCCAGTGTGGACATTCTTTTGTTTTGTACAATAAGTACAGTCTGCACATCCTTAAACTTAAAAGGTAAAGTAAAAATGCAAAAAAGTTCTCATGTTTGGTTGAGTTTATTTCATTTTTTTTTTGTATACTCTCCGTACATAATTTTTGTAGTTGCTTCGTTTCGTATCTTTTTGTTTAATTTTCTCTTTTTTTTTTGTAATACTTTGATTGAAGGATCTCGTATATAAGTATGCATGTATGTATTATTTTCACAGAACAACAAAGACTTTTTACACACGCTTAAGCAGAAGTATGACATCGAAAGAAGACGAAGAAGTTATCAATATAGGAATTACAATAAAAGTAAGGTTCACAAAAAAAATATATGTATATATATATATATAAAAAAAAAATAAAAACACCTGACTTCTTCGCTCTATATAATTAACTTTATTTAGTGTTTTTGTTTTTTTTTTCTTTCGTTTTTGTTTTCGTTTTTGCAACTTTGCTCAATACATTTGTTTAGGTTTTCCTCTTTCGATATATATATATAACAATACATTAGGCATAACAAATATCAATAATAATAGTAATAGTAGCATACAATAGTAATAATAATAATAGTTGTGTAATAATAATAACAGCTTTTCAATCTTTGTTTTTTTTTCTTTCTTTTCTTTTTTTGTTATAATTTTAATCGTTTTTCCATTTCATTCCTTTGCGTTGTGTGTGTGGTGTGGTGTGTGTTTTGCATCTGGTTAATTGTTGTTTACTTTGTTAATATTTGGATTTAGTTTTCTGTTTTCCTTCCGCGTTGGGAACTGAACAACAAAAGCAGAAACACGACGTGTTCAAAGAGAGTGTTGTGTGTGTTGTTTGTTTTGGGTAAAAGTTATTCACTAAAAAATAAAATGGACGTAGCATTTGTGGGGGGAAGAACAGGGGTATTATATAGAGACGGGGGCATATTAAAATCGTGTAATACATTAAAATACAGATACAGATACAGATATATAGGGTAAGTATATATATATATATAAATAAATAACAAAATGTGTTGTATTGAATTTTCCGTTTGCCCTCAACTTTCCTTCTTCTCTTTAACTTAATGCTGCTTAGTGTTTTTTGGGGGGTTTTCCCCCCGTTATTTAAGTTTTTAGTTTCAGTTTCGTCCCTTTGACTGTTACTTTTCGCTTAGCTTTTCTTAGTTTTTATTGACTTTATTATGTATTATTATTTAGGGAAACGCCAGACGTTTCCAGGTTTTTTATCTTTGAATAATTATTGTTTTGTCGTTTCTGCTCCACATACTACCTCCTTACATCCTGCGTTCTTCCATATTCGCTGCTTTTGAAGCCCGCGCTGATTGCCTAATAACCTTGCCTAATACATCCTCATCGGATCATCGTAACCTTGTTCCTGCTTAGACATTGAATCGCGTCTCGGAACCATCGGCCAGCATCAGGGTCACGGTGCGATTGTTGATCCACACCAGTTTGGCCAGACGCATCGGATTCAGACGCGACACATCCGGTATCGGGGCCGTCGAATAGCCCTTGGTGCAGCGTGTCTGCGACTGACCCAATCCGAACATGCCCGTCGAGGTCTGCCAGAAGGAGAGTCGATTCTCGGCGCAGGAATACGAGACGAGGTACTTGCCATCCGGCGAGAAGGCCAGCGAGGTGATGGGATGCGTATGCGCCGGTATCATCTGGCATTTGTTCTGCCGCAGCTCGTAAATGGCCAGATTGCCACTGTTGGCCCCCACAGCGATGCGTCTCGTCTGGGCGCAGTGCGAGATCTGGTTGAACTTGCAGATCGAGGGACACAGCTCCGCCAATCCGCGGCTCTTCAGCTCGTTGCTGTCGACACAATGCAGGGCTATGTCCATCACCTCCACAAGAAGGCCGGCAATTTCCGATTGCATCTTGTCGATCAGCATCTCAACGCACTGCAATATCTCGCCCTTGGCCTTGTGCAGGACGGACTGGGTCAGCGGCGTGTTAATGGATTGCGCATTCTGCTGCATCGTATTGTATCTGGCCACCTCACGCGCCATGGTGGTAATGAAGGCCGCCGGCCGAGCGGTGGCTATCAGACGCAGTGCGTGCCTGGCTGTCCGGCAGGCATCCGCTTGGGGAGTCAGTGGGAGTTTGTAATTAAGATTCGGCACCGCCTTGCCCTCGCACGAGATCTCCAGCAGACCGAGCAGCACCTTGGACACATCTAGGTATGGTTCCCATACGGTGAAGCCTCTGCCCAGCAGATCGATGGCCGCCCGGCGCAGGGGCGTATACTGTGGCAGCTTGGGCGAGGGCGGTGCATACAACAGATGGGCCAAGGCCATCGAGGTGAGGCGTGCCAGGTTGTTCGCAATGCCGAAGCCCTCGACTACGCTCGATTTCCGTCGCTCGCCGCCGCCACCACCGCTGGTCAGAGTGGCGCCCGTGGCCAGGCTTATGCTGCCGCGATGATTGGGTGACTCCTGCGAGATATCCTGGCCGAATTCGGCACCGATGACACCCAGAAGTATAACTGCCGTGGTCTGCTTGCGTTTTAACTCCGACAAGCTGGATGGTTTCCGTATTATCTCCTCCTCCTCCTCCTCGTAATCCTCGTCTTGGTGGGCATCACCGCCAGGGACTCCACCGCCTGGTCCCATGCCGCCGCCGCTAACATTTCCGCCTACTCCGCCGCCACCTGACCCGGAGCCCGCACCACTGCCATTGGCACCCGAACCGGAACCAGCTCCGCCTCCACCTGCCGGCTGACTAAGCAGGGCCAACTGCTGCTGGGCCCCGACAATCGGTTCCGTGTGCGTGTAGAGCGGCAGATATTGGGCCCAACTCTCGACCAGCTGCTTGCGTCCCTTCTTGCCCATGCGGGTCAGCTCGCCGAGTAGTATTTGCTGAGCCGCCTCCCGGATCTCGATGCAATGGTGTTGCCAGCGCTTGACCATCATCTCCACCTGTGGCCGCTTGAATTTCTTCGGCTCCAGAGCCTCGATCTTGTCCGGCAGCAGGAAACAGTGGTGGGTGGCCAGCAGGCTCCAGGCATGCTTAATCTGCGAGATGTGGTGGGCCATCAGCTCCTCGCGCTCCTCCTCGTTGCTCAGCGTGGAGTCCGTGCGCTGTGCCAGACGCTGCAGCTTCTTGTGCTTCTCGCTGTCCGGCAGGAAGGAGGCGGCGCTCATCGAGAGCAGCGTGTTGGACATGGCCACCAGGGCGAGGATGTGATTAGTTGTCAGCGTGGTACTCAGTTCCCAGTGCAAGCGTGACGTAAATACGGCTGTCAGGTGCTCCAGACGCTGCAGCTCCTCGGGCAACGGACGCTTCTTCGAGCTGGAGGGTAGCTGGATGCCCGGCGGGATGGCATAGTTGTTCTGCCACGTCGGCAGCAGCAGGGACATGTAGCCGGCCTTGGAGAGCACACCGTACGAGATGGGCACGATGGGGCGCAGCAGGCCCAGCCGCGTCTCGCACATCTTGTCCAGATGCGGATCGAGGCCCCACGAATGGAGCAACGAGAGCAGCAGCTGGGCCACCTCCATCACATGCGTGACCTCCATTTTGGAGGCAATCTTGCTCTTGAGGTCCTGCTGCTCCTCATGCGGCTCCACGGCCTTCTGCAGGCTCTCTACCTTTGCTTGCACTTTCTTCTCCACGATTTCCGTCTTCTCCTTGAACTTCTGGACGAGGCCATGCTTGTCCTTGTCCTTCAGTATCTTCTCCACATCCACCGCCTTGTTCTTCACCTTGCTAAAGAAGTCCCCTATCTTCTTGCTCGCATCCAGATGCATCGACTTGCCATCCTTGGGGTTCTGCAGATGAACGCCCAGCGCCTCCAGCGTGGCCGGCGTCATCTGGGCGTACTCCTCGCTGTGCAGCTCAAAGATCAATCCCTCGATGTCGAAGAACAGAATGTGGCTCTCGGCATCCTTGGGATTGGTGCGCAGGCCCTGGATGACCAACGGATTGCTTCGGTGCTTCATCAGGAAGTCAAAGTTGCCCTGGTTGTGGCCCTGCAGTTGTTGGAGCTGCGTGATGCCACGCTGTGTGGCATGTCGGATGGCGTTCATGTTGCGCGACTTGAGGCCGCGGAAGAAGTGAACCGCTGGATTGGCCATGCCCATTTCGCTGGCACTAGAGGCACCATTTGAACCGCTGCCACCACCGGAGCCGCCATCCTCTGCCTGTTCATCGCAAGCGGAGAGAACTTCCTCGGCCAGCATGCCGTGAAGAACGCGGTCCAAGTGTCCCGTCTCCATTTGCCATACGTAAACGCTGCCGTCGGAGCAGCCGACGATGAG